>NW_023425355.1:73416321-73521291 GCF_014108415.1 Molossus molossus | reverse complement strand
ATATACACAATGGAGTACTACGCAACTATAAGAAAAAAAGATCTCTTATCCTTTGAGATGTCATGGAGGGACCTGGAGAGTATTATCCTAATCAAAACAAGTCAAGCATAGAAATAAATATCACAGGATCTCACTTATTTGTGGAATATAATAAACATAACAGTTTTAGGAATGGGATATTCCCAGAGATGTGGAAGTGTTGTACACACTGACAATCCCCAGAAGAGTGGGTGGTGGGGCAGAGATAAACCACAGAACTTATATGCATGTATGCATGAACAATGGACATGAACAACAAAGCTGGGGACAGGACGGGATGGTGGGGGAGGGGGTATCATTGGGGGGAAAAGAAGAAACATCTGTAACAAAAATAAATTAAATAAAAAATTAAATATCTTTATTTTTAAAAATAAAGACATTTTTTAAAAAAACTAAGTGCATTGAAGTTTATCATACTATTCTCTCTAATATATATATATTTTTATCCTCACCTGAGGAATTTTTTTTGCATTTATATTCAGATAGAGCAAAAGGGAGAAAGGAGGAAGAGAGAAAGAGAGAGATATTGACATGACAGAGACGCATTGAGTGGCCGCCACCCACACAACCACAACCTGGGCCGGGGACAAACTGCAACTGAGGTACGTGCCCTTAGCGGGAACCCTACCCGGGTCTCTTCAGTCCATGGGCCGACGCTCTAACGCTGAGCCAATCTGGCTAGGGCTCTCTCTAATACTTTATAATAAGGGAAAACAGCAAATTATTTTGCACAACGTCATAGTGATGTGATATTAGTTTACTACCCCAATGTCCACGAAAGTCCCTTTGTCTTTATTTTTAAATTAGTAATTGTAAAAGTGTATACTTATCGTGAAAAATTCAGAGTACAGAACATACAAACAGTAAGAGTTTCCTTTCACACTTCACTGCTACCTCTCTCCCATCCCACATGCTTCTTCAGAAGTAACAACAGTAAAATTTGGTTGTATCTTCATTCAGAATATTTAAATAAATTGTTTTCTTTATTGATATTAGAGAGAGAGGAAGGGAGAAGGAACGAGAAAGAGAAACGTAGATGAGAGAGAACATTAATTGGCCGCCTCCTGAATGCCCCCCACTGGGGATCAGGCCCACACTTGGGCATATGTCCTGACCTGAAATCAAACCAGTGACCTCCTGGTGCATGGGTCGATGCTCAACCACTGAGCCACACTGGCCAGGCCAGAGTATTTTTTAATTTTAAGGTTTAAAGGTTTCTTTATGCACACCTAGACATATGTAGAAATTAGTGGTTAAAAAATTGCTATGTTATAAAAGGCAATGTTATTTTATGGAAGGATCAATTCCTCACCGCCCCCCCCCCCCAGTAAAATATGTCTCCAATCATATAAAGTCAATGAGTGGAAAAAATAGATATCACTTAATAAAATTTTGTATATTGACAGATTTTGCTCTAACTATAAAGAAATACACTCCCTTTGTTAATAGGTTAAACTTTATTTGGATCAGAAAATAAAATAAATGTTGTTGAAATGGTTTTACTGTGTAAGGGCTGATTAACATATGGCCAACAAAAACAACTTGAAGGAATTCCTTTTTAATTGATCAACAACGTCTTTTGTTTGAATATGTTTTCACATGCACATTCCAGAAGGAAAACCAAACCCATGTAGTGCCAAGAAATCAGCTTGTGATTTTGGCTAATTTTATTTTATTTTATTATTTTTTTTTTTTATGAATTTTTATTTATTTTTTTGTTACAGATATTTTACCTTTTTACCCCATTGGCAACCCCCCACCCCACCCCCTCCACCCTGTCCCCGGCTTAGTTGTCCATGTCCATTGGTCATGCATACATGCATATAAGTTCTGTGGTTTATCTCTTCCCACCCCCCCACCCCCATCCCCTCTTCTGAGGGATGTCAGTCTGTGCCCTACTTCCATGTGTCTGGGTCTACTGTATTCCTCAGACTGTTATGTTCATTATATTCCGTATATAAGTGAGATCATGTGGTATTTGTCTTTTTCTGCTTGGCTTCTTTCACTTAGGATAATACTTTCCAGGTCCCTCCATGTCGTCTCAAAGGATAAGAGATCTTTCTTTCTTACCGCTGCATAGTACTCCATTGTGTATATGTACCACAGCTTTTTGATCCATTCGTCTACTGGTGGACACTTGGGCTGTTTCCAGATCTTAGCTATTGTAAATAGTGCTGCTATGAACATGGGGGTACATATATTCTTCCTGATTGGTGTTTCAGGCTTCTTAGGGTATATTCCCAGCAGTGGGATCACTGGGTCAAATGGAAGTTCAATTTTAATTTTTTGAGGTAGCACCATATTGTTTTCCATAGCGGCTGCACCAGTCTGCATTCCCACCAGCAGTGTATTAGAGTTCCCTTTTCTCCACACCCTCGCCAACACTTGTTGTTTGATGATTTGTTGATGGCGGCCATTCTGACAGGTGTGAGGTGATACCTCATTGTTGTTTTAATTTGCATCTCTCGGATGATTAGTGATGTTGAGCATTTCTTCATATGTCTCTTGGCCATTTGTATGTCCTGTTTGGAGAGGTGTCTATTCAGCTCCTCTGCCCATTTTTTAATTGGGTTCTTTGTCTTCCTTTTGTGGAGTTGTGTGAGCTCTCTGTATATATTGGAAATTAACCCCTTATCTGATACATCATTGGCAATGATGTTCTCCCATACAGTGGGTTGCCTTTCCATTTTGATGATCGTTTCTTTTGCTGTGCAGAAGCTTTTTAGTTTGATGTAGTCCCATGTGTTCATTTTCTCCTTTATTTCTGTTGCCTTAGGTGATGTATCAGTGAAAATTCTGCTCCGTATGATGTCCGAAATTTTGTTGCCTACATTTTCTTCTAGAATTTTTATGGATTCACGGGTCACATTTAAGTCTTTTATCCATTTTGAGTTTATTTTTGTGTATGGTGTAAGTTGATGGTCGAGTTTCATTTTTTTGCATGTAGCTGTCCAATTTTCCCAACACCATTTATTAAAGAGGCTGTCTTTACTCCACTGTATGCTCTTGCCACCTTTGTCAAATATTAATTGAGCGTATTGCCTTGGGTCCATTTCTGGGTTTTCAGTTCTCTTCCACTGGTCTATATGCCTGTTCTTGTGCCAGTACCAGGCTGTTTTGGTTACAGTCGCTTTGTAGTATAACCTGATATCTGGTAATGTGATCCCTCCAACTTTGTTCTTCTTTTTCAAGATTGCTGTGGCTATTCGGGGTCTTTTTTGGTTCCATATGAACTTTTGAAGTATTTGTTCTAGTTCTATGAAATATGTCGTTGGTATTTTGATGGGGATTGCATTGAATCTATAGATTGCTTTGGGTAGTATGGACATTTTAATTATGTTAATTCTTCCAATCCATGAACAGGGTATGTTCTTCCACTTTTTTATATCTTCCTCTATTTCTTTTTTCAATGACCTGTAGTTTTCTGCAAATAGGTCCTTTACTTCTTTGGTTAAGTTTATTCCTAGGTATCGTAATTTTTTGGAGCGATGGTAAATGGGATTATTTTTTCAGTTTCTCTTTCTGTGAGTTCATCATTGATGTACAAGAATGCCGTCGATTTCTTGACGTTAATTTTGTATCCTGCTACTTTGCCAAATTCATTTATTAAGTCTAATAGATTTTTGATGGAGTCTTTAGGGTTTTCTATGTACAATATCATGTCATCTGCAAATAATGACAGTTTCACTTCCTCCTTTCCAATTTGGATCCCTTTTATTTTTTCTTCATGTCTGATTGCTGTGGCTAAGACTTCCAGTACAATGTTAAACAAGAGTGGCGAAAGTGGACATCCCTGTCTTGTTCCTGTTCTTAATGGAAATGTTTTTAGTTTCTGTCCATTGAGTATGATGTTGGCTGTAGGTCTTTCATATATGGCCTTTATTATGTCGAGATATGATCCCTCTATTCCTACATTGCTGAGCGTTTTTATCAGAAATGGATGCTGGATTTGTCGAATGCTTTTTCAGCATCTATTGATATGATCATGTGGTTTTTATTCTTCATTTTGTTTATGTGGTGTATCACGTTTATTGATTTGCGAATATTGTACCAGCCTTGCATCCCTGGAATGAATCCCACTTGGTCATGGTGAATAATTTTTTTGATGTATTTCTGGATCCGATTTGCTAGTATTTTGTTCAGGATTTTGGCATCTATGTTCATCAGGGATATTGGCCTGTAGTTTTCTTTCTTCGTAGTGTCTTTTTCTGGTTTTGGAATTAGAATTATGCTGGCCTCATAGAACGTGTTTGGAAGTCTTCCTTCTTCTTGAATTTTTTGAAATAGTTTGAGGAGAATGGGTGTTAGTTCTTTTTTGAATGTTCGGTAAAACTCCCCCGTGAAACCATCTGGGCCTGGGCTTTTGTTTGCTGGGAGAGTCTTGATTACCTCTTCAATTTCCTTAGTTGTTATTGGTCTGTTCAAGTTTTCTATCTCTTCCGGGAATAGTTTTGGGAGACTGTGTGTTTCTAGAAATTTGTCCATTTCGCTGAGATTGTCTAATTTGTTGCCATATAGTTGTTCATAGTAGTTGTTAACGATCTTTTGTATTTCCGTGGTGTTGGTTGTTACTTCTCCTCTTTCATTTCTGATTTTGTGTATTTGGGTTCTCTCTCTTTGTTTCTTGGTGAGTCTAGCTAAGGGTCCATCAATCTTGTTTATCTTTTCAAAAAACCAGCTCTTTGTTTCATTGATCCTTTGAATTGTTTTTTTGGTCTCTATGTCATTTATTTCTGCTCTGATCTTTACTATTTCCTTCCTTCTACTTGCTCTGGGGTTTTCTTTTTGTTTGCTTTCTAATTCTTTAAGTTGTGAGGTTAGACAGTCAATTAGAAATTTTTCTTGTTTTTTGAGGTAGGCCTGTAGTGCTATGAACTTCCCTCTCAGAACTGCTTTCGCTGCATCCCATAGATTTTGTGTTGTTGTGTGTTCATTTTCATTGGTTTCCAGGAAGTTTTTGATTTCTTCCTTGATCTCCTCGGTGACCCATTCATTGTTTAATAACATGCTATTTAGCCTCCATGTGTTGAAATGTCTTTGCATGTTCTTGTTGCAGTTGATTTCTAGTTTCATGCCATTGTGATCTGAGAAGATGCTTGATATGATTTCAATCTTCTTGAACTTGTAGAGATTTAGTTTGTGTCCTATCATGTGGTCTATCTTTGAGAATGTCCCATGTGCACTTGAGAAGAATGTGTATTCTGTAGTTTTGGGGTGTAATTCTCTGTAGATATCTATTAAATCCATTTGGTCTAGTGCTTCATTTAGAGTCTCTGTTTCCTTGCTAATTTTTTGCCTAGAGGATCTATCCAGTGCTGTCAACGGGGTGTTGAAGTCCCCAGCTATGATTGTATTGTTGTTGATTTCTCCTTGGAAGTCCTCCAGAAGATTTTTAATATATTTTGGTGCTCCTATATTGGGTGCATATATGTTTATCAAGGTTATATCTTCCTGTTGGATAGATCCTTTCAATATTATGTAGTGGCCGTCTTTGTCTCTAGTTATGGTCTTCATTTTGAAATCTATTTTATCAGATATGAGAATTGCTACCCCAGCTTTTTTTTGCTTTCCATTTGCTTGGAAAATTTTTTTCCATCCCTTCACTTTCAACCTATGTGAGTCTTTGTTGAGAGATGGGTCTCTTGTAAACAACATATAGATGAGTCATGCTTTCTTATCCAATCAGCTACTCTGTGTCTCTTTATGGGAGCATTCAGTCCATTTACGTTTAAGGTGATTATTGATATGTACTTATTTATTGCCATTTTTGTTTAGTGTGGTTCTATTTTTGTTCCCATTTCTACTGCTAATTACAGCAGTCCTTTTAACATTTCTTGCAGTGCTGGTTTGGTGCTAATGTATTCCCTTAGCTTTTTTTTGTCTGGGAAGCTCTTTATTTGATCTTCTATTTTGAATGATAGCCTTGCTGGGTAGAGTAGTCTTGGATTCAGATTCTTGTTTTTCATGACTTTGATTACTTCATGCCATTCCCTTCTGGCCTGTAGTGTTTCTTGTGAGAAGTCAGCTGAGAGCCTTATGGGGTTCCCTTTGTAGGTAACCTGTTGCTTATCTCTTGCTGCTTTTAGGATTCTCTCTTTGTCTTTAATTTGTGGCATTTTAATTACTATGTGTCTTGGTGTGGGCCTGTTTGGGTTCTTCTTACTTGGGACTCTCTGTGCTTCTTGAACTTGAATGCCTTCTTCCTTCACCAAATTAGGGAAGTTTTCTCTCACTATTTTTTTGAATATATTCTCTATCCCTTGCTCCTTTTCTTCTTCTTCGGGGACTCCTATGATGCGAATATTATTACGTTTCCAGTTGTCCCATAGTTCTCTTAAGCTGTCTTCCTGTTTTTTAATAGTTTTTTCCTTTTGTTTTTCTGATTGGTTGATTTTTTCTACCCTGTCTTCTAATTCGCTGATCCGGTCCTCAGCTTCCCCTACTCTGCTTTTTAAACCTTCCAATGTGTTTTTCATTTCGGATATGTCATTTTTTATCTCTTCTTGTTGGTTTTTAATTTCCATTTGGCTTATTTTCAGTGTCTCTATGTCCTTACTCATGCTGTTCAGCTTCCTCAAGATCATGGCTCTGAATTCTAGCTCTGTTAACATGGATTTTGGCTAATTTTAAAGAATGAAGAGAAAGTAAATAATTTTGTTGTAATGTTTGGCACTGTTGATACTAGTGGCAACATAGGAATTCAGATTCACCAAGTTTTACTGAATAATGAGGCGTAGAAGCTCTCAATATATTTTGAATGGGTGCTCTGTCTCCTTTTTCTATTCTGTAACCTCTCCAATCACCCCTCTCCATTTCACTGTCTTGTTCAGTTTTATGTAAACTTTTGAATATTGGCTCTGTTTCTCCCAGATGCCTAATATTTACTTCCAGCAATGATAAGAACCACAGATCCTAAGAGTGACCCTTCCTTGATTTTTCTCTGATTTACTTTTAAGGTTTATAAAACACACTAGGCTGACAGCTCTGAAGGCTCCAGATCTGTTTTTTTCTGTGGGCCATGTGCAGCATGGCACACCTCTGTCGCGTTGGCAATTGTCTTTCCTTTGCACCTGAAAGCACCCACATGTGGAAAAGGTCAGGCTGCTCCATCCTTGGTGCTTCTTCTGAAAGGAAACAATTAGCCAGGATTCAGGGGCAGGCCCTTTCTCTTTCTTACAGCATTTCTTGCATACTGCCCCCACTGCTTCCTCCAACACACACACACACACACACACTCATTTATTCACAAATTCTCTGGCTCATGCGATCTAGTGTTTGGATATTGTACATATTTGTAAATATTTGCAGCTTTGTACCAAAGTCCAGTGGTTAGGACCACATTCTTACCATAAAATGAAAAGTTGAGCCTGTTATCCAGATATCTGAGATGTAACTTTTGTATTAACTTGAGTGCTTTATATCTATGGCTCTCTATCAGGGTGGGTGGGTGGTGGAAGAGGGAGGACTGACTAAAATCCATGTATGTGGTCAACAAACGCATATGCAGATTGAATGACCAATATATCTCACAATTACATGTAAGGCATTAATTAATTTATAGTAGCTTCTTAATTTTTTTTTCATCCTCACCCAAGGACATTTTTGCATTTATCTTCAGATACAGTGGGAGGGAGAGAGGGAGGGAGAGAGAGAGCGAAACATCGATGTGAGAGAGACACATGAACTGGTTGCCTCCTGCACAACCTCAACCAGAGCCGGGGACAAACTGCAATCCAGGTACGTGTCCTTAGCAGGAACAGAAACTGGTACTCCCTGGTCTGCGGGCCGACACTCTTGAATGCTGAGCCAAACTGGCCAGGGCTATAGTAGCTTCTTTTATTTGCTTTTTAAAAAGTGTGGAAATATATATATATATATATATACATATATATATATATATACACACACACACACACACACACACACACACACATAACATATTTTTTTTTATTTTAACCATTTTAAGTGTGCAAATCAGTGGCATTAATTATACTCACAAGGTTGTACAACCATTACCACTATCTGTTTCCAAAATAGCTATGTCATCCCAAACAGAATCTGTGTCTCCCCCAAACCCTGGTAACTTATTTCACTTATCATAATGTTTTCAAGGTTCATTTATCTTGTAGCCTGTGTCAGTGCTTCATTCCTCTTATGGATGAATAATATTTAGTTATATATACACACACACATATATCTCACATTTTATTTATCCATTTTCTGGTTATGGATATTTGTGTGTTGTTTCCACCTTTAGGTGATCGTGAGTAATGCTGTTATAAACATCGGCATACAAGTATCTGTTTGAGTCCCTGTTTTCACTGTTCTTGGCTACATATCTTGGAGTGAATTTTCCCAAGAACCACCAATTTGTTTTCCTCAGTGGTTGCACCATCTTACATTCACATCAGTAATGTATAAATGTATAATAGTTCTAATTTCTCTACACCCTTATCAGCATTTATTTTCCTTCCTTTTTTTTTTTGTAAATCATCCTAGTAGGTATAAAGTGCATCACCACTTTCTGTCACATATTTTCTCAATCCACTACTATCCTGTGTGTGGGGGGGGAAGGGGGGTCCATTAAATATTTCATATTCAAAAGGTATTTTCAAATTTAAAAAATTGAAAATCTAGTGTAGATTTTTAGAAATTCTGCACATTGCATATTTTAAAAATATTTCATATAATCCTCAGAGTAATACTGTGAAGTAGGTATTATTATCCACATATGGAATAACTGAGGTTCTGAGAATTTAAAGAATTTGCAGAAACAATTGTTTTGTCCTGTTCCCAATGCCCAGTGAACTTTTCTCTGTTTTACGCTAATTACCTTTCTGGATATGGACTGCTAAAACTTGGAAGGAAGCAGGCACAGGTCTTTTTAAAAAAATCTTTACACATCTACTCTCCATACCATGGCCTACTGGTCTATACTTTTTCTCCTTTACTATATCTGTACACCAAATTCTCTTTTGTTTTGATTGAGGCTCTCCTATGATACAAATATTCAGAAATGTCTCTATTTTAAAATATTGTATAAGAAAAACATTCTGAATCCTAATACTGTGATATAACTGCACAACATATATAAATAGACATAATATATACATAAATTTGCATTTATACATATAATGATATATGTGAAGATGGGAGAGAAAGGTAGAAAAAAAATGAAGTGTGGAAATCATTATCTTTTTATTTGGGACTCACTGATGAGGGTAGGCTTAAGTGACAAATAATACAGATCATTTCTCATTTCACAAATTCCAATAATAGCCCTCTTTTTTTTTTTTTTTTTTGATATGTGCCCCTAGTGGAACCCGGGACTCTCTGGTCCACAGGCCAATGCTCCAACCACTGAACCAAACTGGCTAGGGCTCCTGTTTCTTTTTGTAAATTACAAAATAAAATGCTATCTCTCGTAGGGAAAGTCCCCCCTCTAAAATGCTTGGGGGAGTTGGAAGTGTGGGGAACACTGAGCCAGAAATATCAGCGCTAATCAGACTATGCTCAAATTAACTCAACAAAACATGTTGTGACAGAGTCTGCTATTTATTTATTTGTTTATTCTTTCTTTTAAAATTATTTTATTCACCCAATGAAACCTTTATTTACTCTGCTTTGGTGCCAGATTTTCAGTTAGGAGCTGGGGATATGGAGAGTAATGAGGAATATCACTGCCTTAGAGGAGCTTGCAGTAGAGTGGGGGAGACAGGCCGGAAAACAATTAATATAGTTGGGAGGCCTTAGTGTTGCAAGAGGCAACTGATAGACATCTTGTGGTCATAGTGAGGCAATAGAGAGGGTAGAGTGGGTGGCTTGGTGGGAATTTATCCATGATGCTCAGGCCTGGAGTTCAGCACAGGGGTCTAAAAGTTAAGAAAGCAATCATAGTGGCAACTACAATAGTTGTCCCTTTTCCGTGGTTTTGATTTCTAAGGTTTCAGCTACCTATGGTCAAACCAAGTTTCAAAAATATTAACTGAAAAATTCCAGAAATAAACAATTTATAAATTTTAAATTGCATGCTGTTCTGAGTAACAAAATAAAATTTTACACCATCTGTTCTGTCCCACCTAGGACTTGAATCATCCCTTTGTCCAGGTTATCTACACTGCATACGTGCACCACCTGTTAGTCACTTAGTAGCTAGCTCAGCTATCATTAACTGTCAAGGTATCACAGTGCTTGCATTCAAGTAACCCTTATTTTACTTCATAATGTCCCTAGATGTCAGGAGTTGTGATATATACAAAGTTCTATACTGTCTGTGGGTTCAGGCATCTTCTGGGTGCCTTGGGACATCTCCCCCATGGAAACACTTTCTGAACACTGACTAGGACCCTGGATATATTATAACATGATGATGGTAATAAACTATTAACTAACATATATTAGATGCTTCCTATGTGCCAGTCAGTGTACTGAGAATTTTTTATTAAACTTTATATTTTCTGAGCAAAATTGAGTGGAAGGTGCAGAGTTCCCATATACCTCTGCCCCCACACAGATTCAGCCTCCTCCATTATCAACAACTCTGTCCAGAGTGACACATTTGCTACAAGCCATGAAACTACATAGACACATCATTATCATCCAAAGTCCATAGTTTGCATTAGGGTTCACTTTTGGTGTTGTGCATTCTGAATTGTTTTATTGCCCTAAAATCTTCTGTGCCCCACTTAAGTATTTTACATATATCAATTCATTTAATAGTCACACTAACCTTATGAAGGAGACACAATTATTATTACTATTTTACAGATGGGAAATGGAAGTATATAGGTACAGCGGTTTTAAGAAAGTTGCTCAACCAAGTATTCTAGCCAAACTTAAATTAGATCATGTGTTATTCTTATAGGTAACCACAGAGTTTTGGCTTTATTATTATTTTTTTTTTTGGTACATGCCCTTAGCGGGAACCAAACCCAGGACTCTCTGGTCTGCAGTCCAATGCTCTCACCACTGAGCCAAACCGGCCAGGGCTGAGTTTTGACTTTATTTTTACTTCAACAGAAGCCATTGTGAAAGGCAAGTCTTTCAGAAGCATGAGTGACAGTGTTGGCCTTGGACAGGAGAGACATTTCCTCAGCCATAGCTACAGGAAGAAATGGGTGTAAGTGTGGTTTGTAGGTTGTAACAGCAAGAGGAGTCATTCTTGTTTGGTGGCTTGTATTTTCTCAATGAGCTAAGTGACAAGGTAAGGGGTGAGGAAAACAGGAGGTAGGAATAGGAGTAAAACAGTTGTGTTAGAAAATAGAAGATATTTCTAAAGAAACAGTAGAGTTTCTGTGCAATGTTTGAGGATTCATTAGAGGTCCAAAATTAAGGATTTAAAAGGAAACTTGTGAGATCAGATGTGGGATTCTATGCCCTCAGCTACATACAGTTGTTTTTTTGTTTTTTTCCCCCTTCAAATCTGGACTCCAAAGAAAATCCTTTTGTTTGAAGCTTAAGGCAAGGATTTCCCTGGTGTCAGTGAATCCACTTCAAGGGGCCCAAGAATCTCCTGAACTTATATGCAAAATGTGTTCATATGTGCATTTTCAAGAGAATAGGTCCTTAGCTCTCCTTAGATTTTCAAAGGAGTCTTTGAACCCAACAAATGATTAAGTACCACTGTAGGAATACCCTAATAGTACAGCCCTTCAGGACTGCCCACAGGTGCCCTCATTGTCTCGCTAATTGCCTTATGTAGAGGCCCATTAGGTAACTTCCAGCTAAACCCTTAGTACAAACTCCAATTCCTGAACCTCTCATCCCCAGCCACTGACCACAGGGACTATGGGGAGAGGGGACAGTGCTTTGCTTTAAAATACCACATGCATCATCACTAGAAGTACAAATATTCCTACCTTTATTTAACTACTCTCTTTCTGTTAATGGACACTGATGTTGTTTTCCAGTCTTGAACATGCTAAATCAAAGAGTGTATGCATTTAAAAAAACTCCAAAGACTTGTCACCAATATATACTCATATCAGTGGTATGTGAACTTGCTTAACCACACTGGGAATTGTTGAGCCTTTTATTACTCATTGCCAATCTGATAGTTGGAAGTGGTGCACTGCTGTCTTAATCTGTTTTAAGTATGTCACCATAACCTGGGGTTCTTGGATGGGCAGCAGACTCTTGGAAATTTCATGCAAATAATTTGTGCCTCTGTGCATTCTTCAGCGGGGAGGAGAGGGTTTGTTGGAGGTTCCATAACCTTCTTCAGATTCTCCAAGGAGTCTAGGTGTCCAAAATGTTACAAAATAAACATGGAAAGGTTTTGTATTGAATTACTAAGTACAGGTAGACCAAAAAAAAAAAAAAGACAAAAATAACAAAAGGTAAAATTTAAAAATTACTGAAATTGCACATTCTTACCTGGCACCCAAATTTTTGAACCTCTCCTAGTTTCCTTGTGCTGGGATGCTTCTACTCTCTGGCACACAGATACTGTTTCTGTGTGTCTTAAAAATTATTTATTATTACAATATTGGTTTAAAATGAACATTCTGGGAAGATACCCCATGTTTGTCAGTGGCTCCAAATACTCATAGGTCAAGTATAAGTCTGGCCAATTTTCTGTGTTCATGTTTAAAATGTTGAGTACATATGAAGTTAAAATAAAGCTTGTTTGAAGAGAACAATTTTTATTTTCTTTCATTTTGTAGGATTTTCTGTTTTATTTCAAAAGAAGGTATTTAATTATGTTTCTCAGAATTTTCCCACTTTGCAGTAAATTCTTTTAACATTAAGAAATGCTATTTAAGAATGCTGCCAAAGTTATTTTTTCAATATCCCAGCTCAATCAAATGTCATTCTGTGTTCAGAAAGGGAGTTCTAATGCTTTTGCCACCAACAAAGACAATGTCTCTCTGTCATCTTGCAGGAAGTATGTGGGTTGCCTTTTGGTACTATTGCCCTTCTAATTTTGTCTCTATCCATAATGAAGTAGGTGATAGGATCTTGAAATTACAATGCCTGTATGGGCTAAAGAAATTGAAGCAGAATATTTGTCCCAGAAAATCAGTGATAAAGTGGGACTAGAAACTTAATCTTCTGATATGCATTATCTTTCTATGAGAAAGTGTTGTACAGTAACATAATTCCTATCTGATGATAGTCCTTGGTTGTAAGTTATATCTCCTCTGTAGATTTCAGTTTTATTATCCATAAAATGGAGATAGTGATGCTTATTTTGCAGGGTGGTTATAAGGATTAAAGGAAATGATACCTGAAAATGCCTGGCAAATAGTATGTAAAATAGGAAGATTCATTCACCAATCTCTGCACACTACAGGGAAACATTCACTAAGGAAATAAAGAGTCATGAAAATTGAATGGCAGATTTTGTTTTGGTAGGGAAATTATAGAATGTGAGATTCCTTGGAGCTGGAAGAGCCTCTAGAGATCAAATAGTTTAATTAACTTGTGTTAGAGAGGAGAAAATAGCCCAGAGAGGGCTATGCCATGCCTAAGGTCTCAATGTGCCACACAAACCTTGATAAATACACTTGTGTTTAAGAGAAGAATATCTTTTAAGGAACCTTTGTTTTAAAGGCTGTATTAAAAATGAATTCTTTCAAAGTAAAAATGCATTGTGCCCTAAAAATAGGAATTCCCATGCTTAAAGCCCATCTGATAATATATATGAACCAGTTATATTTAAGATGATACCAAAATAAAGTAAAACAAGGTGGGAATTTTAAAAATTAAGGGATAATATATATTTTAAAAATACAATGATGCACAGATAATGAATACATTAGTATATATAGCCATTAAATATATATACCACATTGCTAAACTTTCTCACTGATGAAGAAATAAATGGACTATCAAAATATTTTATGAAATATGAGATGAAATTTTACTTAAATTATTTCTTCTAGACCTTTTTCCCTATCCAAGATTGCTTTGGTCTGTCTACCATGAGAACAAAAATAAACTTAATACATAGATAAATGCTTGTCTTCCTAGCACTACAAAAGAAACATTTGTTCCCCCAGATAACTCTTAAGTAAACTGCTGTCAAAACAATTAGTGTTATTTTTCTATTATCCTCCTATGTGAGGGTAAATAACCATTTCATGAATATGTTAATTATCTAGTAGATGGAAAAGATAAGGAGGGACTTATATCTCCAGAAGCAACCTATAAATCATCAATTGCAACAAAAACACAAGAAAGAGTTCTAAGCTGGATAGTCATATGCCCACATTTCACCTAGGCAGACTAAAATCAGTTCAGCTTTGATAATTTAAAGATAATCAGAAAAGGAATGACAATGTTTTGATAGAATTAGCCACAAATAAACCTTCATTTGTGCACTTTGGTTGCAATAAGGCTGTCTTCTAGCTAATCAAGTATTAAACAATTTTATTTTATTGCCAATAAAGTTCTTTTATTTTTACATGCTTTAGAATACAAATCTTAAAATTTTGTAATGTCATTTTCCAGAATTAAAGAAGTGATGCTAAACCATTGAATATGCTCATTTTGTTTATTACAAAAAAAAAAAAACTAGTTTATTGTGTACATGCTGGACACATATTTTCTCTATAAAATCATGTTTTAAAGATAAATGATTGTGCATTTTTTAAGCTTGATTTACCTTTAGTAATCATACCCAACTTTTGGCAGCTTTGAACGTGCATTTTGAACTCTCTAACACAGAATTCTTCACTATCCACAGTAGTTAAATGTTCTGCTGAAAGGGAACACATTTCAAGGGGGTGAGTGAATGTGGGGGTGGGGAGAAAACACAGGGAAGTGCTGTCCCTTCCTATTTTGAAAGGGTAAAATGTATTTTTTCATATTAAATATTTTGAAAAAGTTGAATGCCCATTATGCCAGATAATTAAAATGTAAATTTCAGTATCTATGCTTGCTTTGTGATTTTAAAAAATACATTTAAGTTAGTTGTCTTTTAAAACATGTGGTCAGCTGTTGTATTCACATATGGTCAAATGATCAAAGTTTGAACTCCTCTCTAATTGTCCCCCTGCTGCTCGTCTGCTCTGTCCATGATCAAGGCCTCAGCAGGTGATGAGAAAGGCATGAGAACAGGCTGGAAGAAGAATGAGGCACCCAGAGGCACAAGCTGAAAGAAATAAAGACTTCCAGTACATCACCCTGACAGTAAAGAGCAAAAGAAAAGTGACGTCTGGTTAGTAGTGCTTACATATTTTTTTGTTCATCAATTTGCATATATTTTTTCTTAGCTAAATGCAAATGGTCCTAGCCTGCTCTCAGAGATGGAGCCCCACAGATCAGTGCCTCTACGTGAAAGTGTTGCATTTGTTTACTTGCCTCAGGAGGAAGCTGCTAAATCCCACAGTTTATAGTATTTCACATGTTTGTGGAAATCATTGCAATTCTTTTCACTTCTGCTTGTCATTGTTTGCCTCGAGTTCACTTTGCCAGATGGCGCTTTATTGTCACTAGTGGTTACACCTCGCTATTGGATCCGTTCAAGACCAAATGGTGTGAAGGGCTTTCATACTTAGAGGGTTCAATCAAACATTCATTCTCTGCTATTCAAGCCACTTGAGCACTAATTCATAAATGTGCTGGCTGGTCTAGGAATGAAGGGAAGAGAAAAAGGGCATAGGTCCTTTTTTCCCCTAAATTACTAACTTGCTTTCTATTTACAATTCATATTGGGATGAATCACAATTGAGCAGGAGTATGTTGCATAAACATAAATAAGATGGTAATGAAGGGAGTGGGCAGGAAATAAGATACTGACTGCATTATGTGAATTCTGGAAGAGCTTGAAGGAATTTTCCAGTCTACACAAATACACAACCCATTATTTTCCCATAAGTTCCAATCCCTGATATTCTCTGGTCTCTTATCAAAGAGCCAGTTCTATCAGCAAATGCAATGAATGATCTCATCAATATTTTTTTCCTTTGGCATGTATTTTTCTGTGAAAGTTGCTGGGTGTAAAATGTTTACCTTTCAAATGTGAACATGTTTTCAAAGTTGGGAAGGGATCTTTAAAATCCAAGAGATTCTATTCATCTCATGTGATTTATAACAAGTTTGGAGTGTCTGGACAAATTCTGGGTGGATGAGCTTGTCTGCTTTAGAAATTGGGTAATTTAGAGGCCTGAGATAGGCAGCATCCTACTGTGTGTGTGTGTGTGTGTGTTTTATAAATGTTATGGTTGTTACTTCTGTGAAGGCACATCTCACTATAAATCTCTTGGCTACTGCCACAAGCTCTGGAACTTGTCTTCCTTTCTTCATCAAATCTATTTCAATGATGTAGTTAAACTAAGAGAAGAGCAGCAGGAAAAGGGTTAAGCAAACAATGACTCAATTGCTCTGCCTACTTTTGCTTCTTATTAAATATGAAGCTCTGTGGTTGTCTCCCTAGTTTTCTTTTTCCTTGAGATGGGAGTATAACATTACCTAACAGTTGAAAGTGATATTGGAAGGTCAAAGAAAAGCACTAATGTGAAAAAAGCAGGTTCTTTGTCAGAAGGCAGGAGCCGAGGGATTTGGAGGTTATTATAGAAAAACTCCTTGAAGCTCTTGCTTCAACACCTTGGTATAGTAAGAGAGGCAAACAGGATAATGGATGGTATCAACAGAGGAAGCAAACCCAAATCAAAAAAAGTGATCTTGTTACTGTATGGCCTGGTATTGTCCCTTTACAAAGAACTGGTTGGTGCTAATCAAACAGACTGCACTGCCAGCCTAATCGCCTGGTCCTTAGAAGCATATTATTATCCTGGGCAAGGCCCATTTCACAGAACAGCCCGGATGATGATACCTGGTTTTCCAAGGAAATAGAATGATAGGTTTAGACTTTCTCCTTTATTACCTTTATTTGCTTTGAGGTACAATGCAAAATTATGTAATAATAGTATCTTTGAGGCCTGAATCAAACCCAGGGGAAGCCACCAAAATGGGGATTGTAGCTCTGCTTAGGAAGTAAGCACAGCTGGGAGGAACAAAGCATCAACTGGAGGTCCTCTGGTTTTTCCACACAACATTTCTGGACTTGGGCTCTTTGCTATGCTAAATGGGCTACCAAGTAATTGGACCTATCCTTTCAGAGGGGAGGAGACAGAGAAAGCTGGAAGGGCATAGTGAGAAAACAGAACTGTTAAACTGATGATTCTCGTCTGAGGTGGAGTGGGCAGAGGACTTTGCTTTCCACACAGCTCTTCAAAACAAAACTATGAAGTATATAAACAGAGTTGGTTTTAATATTAAACAAAAAGATTTGGCATTTTACCTTTGAAAATGGGACAAACAACTGCCTAAATAATAAATGTCTGGAGTTAGGAGAAAGGTTTCCTGCACTTTTTACAAATCACCTTTGGGTTGGCCTCGCTTTCCTCATCTGAAAAATTGATAGAAGGGTTTCAACATGAAATCTGAGTTACTCTCCAGCCCTGACATTCTGCAAGTCTGCATCCTCATTTTGTCTTGATTTTCATCTTTCTGTAAGAATCAGTGTGTGGTGGGGTGGGGAGGAGGGAGGCACGACCAATTCAGCTATATTCAAGCATTGAATGACTTGTGTCAGCTCAGAAACAGAATTAGATTAAAATGTTTGAGTCTCTTGTACTGTACACTGGAACCTTCTTTTGGCCAAGACTTATGAAGAATGGCTGAATAAAAAAGTACTTGGCTATTCAGCCATTTGTTTTAATAGGTTGGAGTTGCTGGAGTTTTAGAGCTGCTACATTTTAGCTGTTTTAGAGGCTGTCTCCCACTGTTCCTCTCTTCTTGCAAGGTTCAGAAATTCCTGACTTTGGGTTCATATGACTAAGGCCAATCAAATGCTTTCATCAGCCTCACCACTAGACGTTGAGTGATATATTGCCACCAGTTAAAATGTGACCTATTCAACGACCCTCTTGCAAACATTAATTGTGCAGAACATCTTTCTCTGACAACAACAGTACTTTCTTGGAAAGGCCACTCATTTACTTAAGAGTTAGTCCAATTTATCCAACTTTGTTATGAAGCTTATCTCTTGCTACTTGGTACAAGGATTTCTGGAGAAAAGTATCACATAGGTCTAAATAAAGATTAGGAATAGACTCTTTTCCTCAGAGACTTTGCAAATAATTACTAAAAAGGACCTTCTAAACTTCTCTGAGATACTTATTTATTTACCTTAACAAAAACACAGCCCTAATCATCAGAGAATAGAAACATGTATAACTGAGGCTTTACTTTAGCTGTGAAGGATTTTGTATAAAACCTTTAATTTGTCATGGAAAAGGAATGGCAAATTTTAAAGTGTAAAGAAATATCAAAACAGAATAAGCAATGATGGTCTATTTTTGATCTGGTTGATGTCTAAAGATAGGCTCTTTTTATTTAAGAAGAAAACAAACCACATTAAACAAGCATTTTTTACCTGAGATGTGCAAATATCTAAAAGGAGACATTTTTCTTTTTAATAGAAGTATAGAAGCTACAAAACAGGGAACAAATGAGAATTGTCTTTAAAATTGCCTAACCAAATCCAGCTAACTATGGAGATATTCTTTCTACTTTATTCGATCCACTTCACCCATCATTTTAGAAATACATTGCTTTTTAAGAAAATGGTGTTAAGATGATCTGGAGATCTTGAGACTGTCTGCTGAATCTGTGTTGTATTTGTATGTGTAAACCATTTGTTTTAAATTAGCTTTTCCTTCCTGGACTTATAAGGTAGAGAAGCTTCTTTCTCTGGTTCATTTCTTCTTACACCTAATTGGTGGGGAGGAAAGAGCACTGAACTTGGCGCCAGATGGATTTTGGTTTGAATACAGCTTCATCACTTTATAACTGTGTGACCTTGGGCAGGTCACTTTACCTCAGAATATAATCTATCAAATGTAGGGGTCAGAATACTCTCTTGCTTTCAAAATTTGTGAAAAAATATTCACTACTTTGTCTGGGTAATCATATCAAGAATCAGATATGAAATCCCTTGGAGAAGCTCTATATCACTCCTAGGGGCAGGGAACAATACTTTTTCCCTGCTCTACCTTGGCTTTTCCAAGTTGCGAGGCTTGGAAACAAGGAGATTTTATTATCCTTGTTCCATGAGGAAACTAAGGCCTAATGGAGTTGTGGTTTTGTCAGTGTCTCACAGCTGGCAAGTGACTAAGTAAAGACCGAAACCCAAAGTTTCTAACTCCTCGTCTAGCCTTTCCGCCGTGCTTCTAAGCAAACATAGGGTTTACACAGTTACTTTTCAGTAAGAAATTAGCTATGTTTTGAAATGTTTGTGGTAATGCAAATTCTTCATATCCTTTCCAGAAGGACATTTAGTGATAAATATAAACTCTCCAGCTAAACCACTTTTATACATTCATCCAAGTCAGAAAGATACAGAAACCAAGGTTCCCCTGGCAACCTTTAGCCTTCTCTTATGAGACAGTACATTTCTATAGGGCCCTTCCTTAACCAATTTATAACATGGAAGTTTGAACATAAAGATTTTGGTAATATGGCCCTTTCCTACTCTGAAAACATTTTATTCTCTCCTTTCTCTTTTCCGACTTTCCCTATGGACCATCTCCCTCCCCTACTTTAGCCACAACCAGGCCTAAATTATTATAACAATTTTCTTCTTTTGTAGTGGAAATTATTTGTAAGGATTTTTTTGTTTTGTTTTGTTTTTTGTCCATTGTAGGGAAAAAAAATAGTATGTAAAGGAGAGCTTCAGCTCATTCTTTCACATTTGGAGGATGGTTGATAAGGTAGCCCCATAGCTAGATTTATTATTCTAGTACTGGACTTATCTCCCCTTCTGTAAGGAGGCTTACCTTTAGGCTGATAGTAGGAACTGAAGTCATGTCCCAATTCCTTCACTCAGAAGTGGGTTGTGGTTTTGTCTGACATTAGGCATGGATGGAAGAACTGGGAAGGGGATGCAGCAGCTCTAGCAAGATTTAAATTGTCTCCTCACTAAAGTGTCCCCAAAGAGCAAACTTGCTTTATGGTAACTATACACCACGTTAGCCTTCAAGTATTTTAAGTGTGAATTCCATATTTACCTGCCCTTTTCTCCTTATTTTCCAATCTAACAACTTTGGAAAAAAATACTGACTCACATTAGCTCCTTCCAACTGGATACACTGATCACGTGGGTGTGAAATAAATCAACAGGCTGACTCCCTCTGCAAGGAAGTCAGCAACAAGTAAGAGCACTCACTTTCTGTAAAACTGTGGAGAGCAGTTTTGTGTTATCACAACCTAATAGTATGGAGAAATGAGACTTTTCTTTGCTATCCACAGCCATTGACTCAATTTTCCAACAAGAACAAAGTGAAATTTAAGAAATCACTTTTTTTTTCTTGGTTAAAATACAATTTTTTTCATATTCACACAGATATACTTCAGACCTGGAAGAAATTTTACTAGCCCTGCTATTTTCAAACTGGTCTTTAGTTTAATGTTTATATTTTTTAAATATTTTTAATTGTGGAAACATGCACATAACATTAAATTTACCATCTTACCATTTTAAGTGGTATTAAGTACATTAACACTGTTATGCAACCTTCACCACCATTTATCTCTGGAACTCTTTCATCTACAAAACTGAAAATTGGTCACCATTGCACAATAACTCCCATTTCCCCAGGTCCTGGTAACCACTATTTGACTTTCTATCTATATAAATTTGTCTGTTTTAAATAGTTCATTTAAGTGGAATCATTTTTGTGTCTGGCTTATTTCACTTAGCATATTGTCTTTAAGGTTTATTCTTGTCATAGCATGTATCAGAATTTCATTCCTTTTTAAGGCTGAATGCTATTCCATTGTGTGTATATACCACATTTATTTATTCATTCTTCATCTGTTGATGAACACTTGGGTTGCTTCTATTTATTGCCTAATGTGAAAAATGCTTTTATGAACATGGGAGTAGGGGCTTTTAACTTTTATCTCCATGAAATTTGCAAATACTACATGGAAGTCAGATAAAAAATGATAAGGGAGCCCAGCTGATATGGCTCAGTGGATTGAGTGTCACCCCATAGACTGAGAGATCCTGGTTTCATTCCAGGTCAGGGCAAGTGCTGGGGTTTCAAGCTCAATCCCCAGTAGGAGGCAGCTGATGGATGTTTCTCTCTCACATTGATGTTCCTATCTCTCTCTCCCTCCCTCTCTGTTTAAAAAATCAATAAAAACTTATTTAAAAAAATGACAAGGGAATTCTTATTGTTTGGTGGAAAGTATTTCATTGTCAGGACAGTATAAAAGGCACTAGTCCACTCCACCCTCTCTTTTTCCAGGCAAGAAAAGTTCACCCTAGAAAGGGAAAGAGTACACAGTGGGACACCCAATGAGTTAAAGGCAGAACCTCCATAAAAAACGGGTCTCCTGTCCCCAGTCTACTGTTATTTCTACTTTACTTTGTATTTCTAGTTTTGGAAAATGATAGCATTCTTTTTCAATATCTGCATTGGGAAAATAGAAAACATTAGTGTGCTCCCAGGACAGTAGTTTGCTAGAGAACATGATTTATTAGGACTTGTACATTGAGTTAGTTGTGAGTTTCTTTCAAACTATATCATTTCATTTTGTTCCAATAGCCCTCTAGTAACAATATTTGGTTTCCAAAGTGGAAGTACTGATAGCACTAACCAACCATATCATTCCACATACTCTAGTTTAGAAATGTGCTATTTGATTATTGAGATAGTGATTTCAGAACCTTTTGAACTGTTCAGAACAAAGGCACCGGATAGATTCAAAGTGTTAACATTATAGCATTATCTAAGGATAGACATCCTTCTAAATATTTTCATTTCTGGCCCTGGCCAGTTTGGCTCAGCTGTTGGAGTGTTGGCCTGTGGATAAGAGAGTCCTGGGATCGGTTCCCACTAGGGGCACGCACCAAAAAAAAAAAAAAATTCATTTTAGTATTAATCTTTAGATGTCTACAAACATTCAGTTGCATTTACAAAATGAAGCTTTAAAATAAAGCTGGGCCCTGGCTGGGTTGTCTTAGTGGTTAGAGTGTCGGCCTGCAGACTGAAGGGTCTCAGGTTTGATTCCTGGTCAAAGACACAGTGGGAGGCAACCAATTGATGTATCGCTTGATGTTTCTCACTCTCTCCTTCTCTACCTTCCACTCTATATAAAAAATCAGTGGAAAAATATCCTCTGGTGAGGATTAATGAACAAAATAATAATAATAATGATAATAATAATAATATAAACCTGGGAAGACTATTACAATTGGATATCATAGGATATACTTGACCCCACTAAGTATTTCAAGATAATAAAAAATAGTTGGAAATGATGGAACCATGACAACAAAAGGAACTTAAAAAATTTTGAAACGTATCTTTCATTAAAAAAATTCCATATTGGGTTTAATCTCTTTTAATTTTTAATCAACAAGAGTTGCTTTTTCACAATATTAGCTTTTGTTAGCTTATCTTATCTAGCATGAGTACAATTAAGGTCTGAATGGCCATTTGTTGTTTATCAAAAGGAAGAGAAATGCTAAGGGTTCTTTATTACAACATAATGGGTTTCTGGATCTTTCCCATTTTTAAGAGTCTGATTTTTTAGGTCACCTCCACTTCTTGAAATTCCATACCTCTAAAATAAGGACCATAAAAGTTACAGGAAAAACAATAGAATAAAAGGGAAAAGCAGATCTTCTCTCAAGGTGGAGAAGTTCTCTTCCACCTACCACTCACACAGCAGTACCCTGGAGACTAGAAATTACTACAAAGGAGAGGATGCTTATATTAAAAAGTATCAGCCCATAGATCTAAGGGTAGAGAGTTCAATTCCTAGTCAAGGGCAGGTACTTGAGTTGTAGGTTCCATCCTGCCCAGGTTGGGGTCCCCTGGGAAGCAACTAATTGATGTGTCTCTCGTATATCCATCTCTCTCTCTCTCTCTCTCTCTCTCTCTCTCTCTCTCTCTCCCTCCCTCCCTTCCCTCCCCCTCCCTCCCTCCCTTCCACTCTATTTAAAAATCAATGGAAAAATATCTTTGGGTGAAGATTAACAACAACAGCAACAAAGCAAGAAAAAAAAACAAAAACCTTTATTTAGCTATTAAAGAGGTATCAGGCACTGGGTTTAATCCATTCCTAAATATTGTCTCATTCCATTGTCATGGCAATGCTGTGAAGTCTATAGTATCCCTCCTTTTTACAATGGAGGAAATTGGGTGGAGGTTGGGCTTCAAATTATGTTATTTACTCCAATAAATTGACTGAGTCAGAATTCGAACAAAAGTTATCTTTTGTCTAAATTTTCTTTACTTATACCAGCCTCACTAATTCTGTGCATAGAAAGAAATGGACTGTTTGCAATTGTCCATATATCCTCATCATTGATCATTGTAGTCATATTTACATACTTTAATCCCCAAACACAAATGTCCATGCTTGGGGGTTGGGTTTGGAGAGAGGATATTCAAGAACTGAAAGAAGACAGACAATGGGAGATGAGAGAAGGAAGGGAGAGTTTAGTGTTTAAGTCTCACCTCAACAGCTGCTGTGTGCACCAGAGCAAGAAACAACCTCAATGAGACTCAGTTTCCTCACTTGAAAAACAGGGATGAAATGGTATTCATCTCATAGAGTGGTTGTGAGCTTAGCTGATCGTGCCAGAAATGTGTTCAAGCACAGAGCCTGGCACTCAGGAAACATTTTCTGTGGTTACTTTTATCTCCAGAGTACTGTGTTCGAACATATCACTGGGTATATTTAGAAAGAAGTGTAGAGTAGTGATTGAAAAGGGAGTTGACAGGATTAGCCTATTCAAGTCAGAATACACAATTTGGAGAGAGAGCATTTACACTCAGGGCTCCAAACTGCCCTCCTGAGGCTCACTGGAGTTTTCAGTGCTGGAGTAAAATGTTGACTGCTCATTGAAAATAATGGAAGCTTTTTCCTGTTTGCAGATTGTTGATACATATTTTTTCAATTATTAATTTTTCTCTCATAAATATTTATTGCACATTTGGTGCCTGCTACTATTTATTTCTTCATACAAAACATAGTTTCTGACTGCTTTCTCTGTGTTAGGCACTACTTTTGGCATTGGGGAAATAGCAATGAAAAAAAAAGGGCAAACAAAAATCCATAGTTTCATTGAGCTTACATTCTAGTAGGGGATTAATAGGTAAAATAGATAGTATATTATTGTTGTGTACTAGAAGTGAAAAAAATAGTGGGCAAGTAGACAAATGGGCTAGGAAGTACGGCAGGAGTTTGGAATATTTAGTTGGAAAGCTAGGGAAAGCCCTACTGAGAAAGTGACATTTGACTTGAAGGAAGTACAAAGGAAAATAAATTCCAGGCAGAGAAAACAAGTGCAAAAACCTTGAGAAGGGAGCATGTTAGGAATGTTCTAGGAACTCAAAGAAAGCCAAAATGGCTGGCAGAGTGAGTGGGAAACAGGAAGGGGGTGGAAATAGGGAAAGGATCAGGTAAGGTTTTGTAAAGAGTTCTTGTAAATGAAATAATGAGCAATAAATCAGCGAATGAGTGGAATAGAAAACAGAAATAATGTATAACTTTAAAAAATTATTTCAGGTACTGATATTATTATTGTTGTTATTGTTGTTTTGATACAAATTTGATATGTACACATATAATAGAGCCCAAAGATTTTGCTGGCAAAGTTGTTGCTACTATTTTATGGTGTTCCTCAAAGGTCTCCATGACTTCCAAGTCCTTTGCCATCTCTACAAGTTGGACAGTCATAGCTAGTAAGTGGCAAGATAGAACTAGATCCCAGGACTCCTGATTTCTAAGCCAGTGTTTGTATCCTACAGTACAGAATCACTTAATATTAGGACTTAAATTTGACTTAGAGGTTGTCTAATTCAACTCTCTCCTTGTACAGATGGGGAGATCGAGTCACAGAGAACAAAAGGGACCAGCCAAAGGTTAACCATAATGTCAGCGACAAAGCTAAAAGTAGACTTCAGATCTTTGCCACTTATAGGCAAGCTTTATACCTAACTGTTGTTTTAGAGGCAGCTGTGGCTAGGAGAGAATTCATGCCTTGGCCTGGGACCAAGGAGATTAGCCACCAAGGGAGTAGAACTAAGCTGATTTTAGGGTACGAAGTGAGTAAAGGCTGATGGATTGTTGCAACCAAGGCAGGGCCTGGTGTTAAACAGATTCTATGTTTTTTAGGGGGTAGGGGTATGGATAAACTTAGTGAGTTTATATCCTAGTATATTTTGAACATCTTGAAAAGGCCACCCATAAAGTTCATGTGTTTTCTTGTTGATTGGTGTCTTAGGTGCTGTGCAGATGTATCTGGAATATATTTAGCCGAGAAAATACCATGCAGTGGCAAAAGTTCTTGCTGTGTGGGCTGAGCTTGTTGCTGCCACCAGCTTATTGTTGAGTCTTATACTATAGCAAGTTTGTCTGAGGTGGTAATGTGGCAGAAAGAGAGAAAACTGTCTGATAACCAACTGGGGCAGCCTAGTTAGTTATAAAGCCAGTGTGTGCAACACAGATTCATTCAATATCAGAACTGGAGGTTGCCTTGAAGGTCATCTAATCCAACTTCCTTCTTGTATAGATGGGAGAACTGAATCACAGAGAGCAAAAGTAACCTGCTAAAAGTTAGCCAGTGTGTCAATGACATAGCTTGAACTAGATTTCAGATTTCCTTTGCCCTTTGTGCTAGGAAATATGCTGAGCTTCTGGCTTATAGATGCTTCAATGACATTTCAGATAAGAAGTAAGACCCATTCATTTTTATAATTTGCTTATCATTAGAACTTTCAATTTATTAACTTAGTCTTATAGACAAAGAAATGGCTTAGAAATTCCCCCAAGCTTTGCTGGTGAGGACAGTGATTAGTTTCATGGTCAAGTTCCTTTGCCCATGGCTTGGGGACTAACCTGGGTTATGAAGCAGTGGAGTTGAGAGCAGCAGGGGTTAGTCAGAAAACTAGCCTAATGTCTAGGGAGTAGTGTGGGGTTTAGCCTGGCCTGCTTCCTGGATGTCTTTCCAGCTGGGAGTGGGCACTTATTGGAGCTCACATCCACCCACTCCTTTCTCTTTCTAGCCACCTCTCTCACAAAAGCTTGAGAAGCAGACATCATACAGCCTGAAAAACCCACATCTGTGGTGGAGGTGTTAGGATTCCACTAGTGAGGCAGCTGTGAGTCCTTAGACATGTGTTAGTGCTGGTGGCTCAGGGCCAAGTGAAATCCCAGGCTCCAATCATGTGGCTACCCTCTGTAAAATCTGACTGTCTGAAAGAATGCAATAGGAAAATGAGAAATGCCTGCACACTTTTCCTTGTTGAAGTTGATACCGAGCTGGAGATCAATCCCACTCATGTCCCAGTAATGTCTAGGAGATTCTTAAATATTATTTGGAAACCCAGACAACTGGTTTTGCCGTTTGTAAGCTCTTACGTGTCATCACCACACTCTACTCACCTCTGAGATGAGAGTAGTTTTCCCAGCTGGAGGTTTTCTTTGTGTAGATTGTGGGTTGGTTGCATTCCCAGAAGAAAGTAAAATGTTCATTGCTTAGATGTTATCTTGGACATTGGGGTAGAAAAAGTACAGAATAACACGATGTTGCTCTGTGAAATCTAGAATGTAGTTATCTTGCTTCTGGGAAAATGTCATATCTTGGTCATCGACTGAGATAAAGCAAGGAGCTGGCGATACATGAAATATTTTGAGGCCCCCATTAAACTCTTTTTGCAAAGGTTGCATATTGCTACAAATAGACATACACTTTGTTCTACTGCAACTTCTTTATGAAAAGTAATGACACCAAAAAAAGGGTGGAGGTTGGAAGTGGGGAGGTGCTTGGAACTGACAATATTGCATTATTTTCAGAGAACTGCAATGTGTTCTGCTTGAACAAAAGGAAGTTGGGCTGTGATAATATAAGTCTGGATTTCATGGAATGTTGTGACTCAGAGAGGCAAGAGATAAAAGACAGAGAAACAATATAGTGGTGAGTTTCAGATGTTTTATTTTATATTAAAATATAATTTTGTTACAAACATGGGCTGAATGTATATTCTGTCCAAAAGAATAATATTATATTTCTGTGCATCAAAATTGAAACATACTCAGTAGGCTGTGCTTTATATTATCTGAAAAAATACCATATGCTCCTGATCATACCTTTGTCCTAAAAGGCTGGCAAAGTAATTCCAGAAAAGCTATGCCAGCAATTAATGGCTATGTTAGCCAGAGGGAAATAAATAACCACTTGAAACTACCTAAGAAGTCTCTGTACTGACAGAACATATGTCCTTGCGCCATTACTCTGTGTTCAAACATATTTCTTCAATCACAGATCAGTGTGGGTGAGTTAGAGAGCCATGGAGCCATAAGCATATTTCATATACATTTACCCAGGTTTATATAGTAGTTTGTTATTCAACACAAAAGCATCTGCCATAGCAGCCTCAGGATTACAACATACTATTGTACCTCTGAGATACTGGTCATCATCTTGCAAAGCTGTTGAAGTTCATTGTTGCCCTATGTGAACCAGAGAGCTGCAAGGAAAGAATGTTTCTTTCTTTTTTGTGTGACCTTTTTTAAAAATATGTTTTTATTGATTTTTAGATAGAGAAGAAGGAAGAGGGAAAGATAGAAACACGGATTTACTGCTTTCTGCATGCCCCCTACTGGGGTTGAGCCTGCAACTGGGGCTTGTGCCCTGACAAATTGAACTGGTGCCCTCTTGGTGCATGGGACCATGCTCAATACGCTGGGCAGGGCTGGTGTGATCTTAATGTCCCATTAATGCACTGTGTGCATTAAGTAAGATGGCTAGCAAGCAGATTTGCCCTTCTCTCATGGTTTGTTTTTATTTTAATTTCCTTAATAATTTGAAAACTTGTTTTCAAAGATTCCTTGGATAGGGCCCAGTGGTGCTGTGCTGAACCTGTCCTCCTTTGCTGCCAAAGTACAGACCTTCTGTCATGTAACAGAACAAGGACTTTAAGCCCCTAACTGGTGACGGATATAGTAATGAGCTCCAGATGTGGAGTGCAGCCTTCAAGGAACTGGAGGGGGCCCAAAGGGAGAATTTTAGGTTGAGTTTGGGAAACCTCTTTTGGTATCTTTCCCCCTTTCCTATCTTAAATCCCTGTTTTGTTGTCCAGAGTCTAGGGCTAAACTGAAGCTGGTGCTCCTGCTTTTGAAAACCCATCGGGACCTGCAAGTGTCATTCAAGTGCCAGACATGGCAGACTCCATGCCCACAGGTCTTGTTTAAGCCCCCTAGTGGAATACAGATAAACCTTTGTAAAACAACAAAAATTTCTGATTTGTAGGATCTGCAGATTTGTAGAGTCTGCAAATACCCCCAACCATAGCCCAATTTCAAACAACTAACAGGTTAACAATTGGCCCACAAACTCCTGGATATGTAATAAATGGTTCTAATACACTGTCACCCCATGTTATCTCATTTGCTATTCATAGCCAATCTCACAGATAGGTTGGTGTCCTCAACCCCATATAACAGAAGAGGAAACAGGCCCAGAGTATTGAATGCAAGGATTCTCAAACTTTACTGTGCACATGAATCACCTGGAGATCTTGTTAAAGGGAGAACCTGTAATTCTGCATTTTAAACAGCACTCCTGTGATAATTAACTGTGATAACAGTTATTTAAAGCTACAGTTGAAAAGAAAGGGAGGTGGCAAAAAGATGGTCTCTCACAACAAAAGTCACACTCTGCGTCCCTCCTCCAAACCACATCATTTCCTCAATAAATTTCACTTCTGGGAAATTCAGGAACCCTACTAGGCTTTCACAGCAGTTACTGGCAGCGAACTGTAGGACTCAACATAGACTGTCCTTTCATGCAAAATGGGAACTGGTTTTCTCTCCAGTACTCACAGTTTAGTAACATGCCATAAGTCATAATTTTGATTCAGGGATGCACAACCCAATCCTAATTGTATGAAGCAACCCCTCTTACTTCTTGAGTTTGGTCATGTAAATTGACTTTGGGGTACAACACCCCTAGGAATTTGCTCAAATTCCATATTTTCACTCCTCTCTGGATATTAGAGGAAAACCTGCTGCTGCATATTATAGCAGAACCAAAAATTGATGCTATTTTCTGTCCATCTGACAATTATAAACTCAGGGGCTAAAAATAAGCAACCTAGAAAATAATTACACGTGAGTTAATATGGGGCCTGTTTTCACTCTAATGCATCGCCTAATAATAAAGACATAAGTACTAGAGAGATGACTGAGTGGAAAAACAAGCTAACGAGACTCTGTGCCTGTAATTGTGCTAAGTTCTGAGGACAGATTATAGTTTTTATGACCTCAGGGAGCCCAGAATTTAGTCAGACAATGCACACCCATGAAACAGTTAGGGTATGAGTCATTATATAGTGCAGAATCCAACTGTGCAGTAAGATTTAGATTATTTTTTTGTACAGAATCCTGAAATACATATGGGCAGGGCTGCCATCTAGACTACCATACCACAATTTCTAAAGGGATGTTCTCCATTTCTGTTTTAAGACTTTCATTCAACTGAGCAATCAAAATTTCAAATATATCCAAGATACTTTCTAGTTAATGGAATACATCAGCAAAGGATTATTTTCTTTTCCTTTGGAGATTGTCTCATAATCAAAACCATTTTTCTCATAAAATGATTTCATACTGATACTTAGCTCCAATTCTTTTTTTTTTACTTTCTTTGACTGAGTCTGGATAAAGTGATACTTGATGATACATTTATTTGCTGCCAAAATGTATGTTAGCAGTTATAGAGACATAATCTTGACTGTCTCTCTATCCTTTTCTTTATCACAAATTTTATTCTGTATCTGTTACAAGAATAACTTGTTGTTAAGTGGTAAAATAGTGACTTCACAGACACATATCTTCCCTCTCCTATCTACAGAAATTCTCCTTATCCTCTCAGGCCCAATATGAAAAATCATAGTCCCTGGAAAACCTTCCCCAATTTCCAGGGTTAGTTGGAAATTATTATATTTTCCTCTGGTCTGTAATCTTGTGACCCTCTTCTCAATTGTAGCTTATATTTCATTCTGTCTTACATAAGAAATTATTATCTCAGTATCTTTCTCCCTTTCCAACCCCTACTCCAGTTAGGATGTAAAGTTTTAAGGCTATTAGGTCAATAATAATTATAATTATCAACTAATTAACATCTACTAAGTATCAGGCATTTTACAAGAGTGTTTGTTTAAAACTGAAAAATAACTCTCTGTTAGAGGAATAGTCATCCGATTTCACTGAGGTTCAGAGAGGTCAGGCAACTCTCCTGGGATCTCCCAACTAGCAATACTTTTAGCCTGACCCAAAGCTCACATTCTTTTCATTATACTCCCTAGCCATATACTCTCCTTGAGGGCAGGGACTAAGGGTTCTAATTAGAGAAAGTGTTTAATAAATTGTTGAATGAATATTTAAATAAAGAAGTGTTACTTTGCTCATGGTATCAATAATGAGATGCTAGAAAAATGGCCTACCTTAATGCCAGCACTTCCCATCTTGTGATCTCTCAAATGCGTCACTCAGATCCCTGTGTCCTATGCTATGTCCCCAAGTGTCTCTTCCTTTCTGGTTAGTCAGCTAGCTAAGCATATAAATAAACACACTTTGAAGAAAGATGATGCAGGCAGGACCAGAGCGAGGGGGAGTGTGTGAGAGGGTGAGTGAATGTGAGAGAGAGTGTGAGTGGATGTGAGGGTGGATGAGAATCCATGCAGCAGTGCAGAAACTTATAGCAGGTGGTTCTGCAGCTGTGGACAGGGGAGCAGCCGGCTATGGCTACCACTGTGCACTGCTTTGCAGGACGCCCTGGAAGGCCCCACCATTTTGGAAGATATGCTGGGAGGAAGCAGTTGGGAGTGGCTATGGCCCAGTGCCCTATGGCCTTGAGTGAACCATACACCATTGGACCAGTGGCCCCCACTGTGCCAGCATTGACCAGCACACAGTAGCCATGCTGCCAAGGCAATTGTGCCCAGCAGCAGCAGCAGAGTTCGAGACCTGAGCACAGCCCCTGGGGACAGTAGCAGCAGTGGCAGATAGGGAGTGGGGCCTCACCTCCAGCAGCAGCAGTGACAGATGAAGAACCAAGACCCACCCCCAACAACAGCTGTGGTGGATTGGAGCAGAACCCTGATTCCAGCAGAGCAGCAGAAGCAGTAGATTGGGAGCAGAGCCGCATTCCCAGCAGCAGCAGGTGCTGAGACCTGCCAGGCAGCAACTGGCCTTGGTAGCTACACACAAAAACAGTGCACCATCTGGACCTCCACACCCCAGCAGAACCTAGGATGACAGATGAACATGAGCTGCCAGTCGTCAATTCTCCAGGTTCCACAACAAATGAGAAGTGCCAGCCCCAAGTGCCACACACCAGAACAGAACCACTGATCCCACAGCCACCACAGCAACCAAGAACCACCTGTCCTGCTGCTGCAGATGCTGCCCAGAACTGCCAGTACACATGGACAACTAAACTGGATCCAAGATCTAGCCCTGGCATAATGCAAAACACCTGGAAACACTGACTTTCCAGTATGACCTGGTGCACCCCAAACACCAGATGGTGAAAATAGTGAGACAAAGAAACACCCCCAAATCAAATAAAAGGAGAAATTACCAGAAAAGAGACTAAATGAAATGGAGGAAATCAGATGGTCAGATAAAGAATTCAAAGTAATGGTAGTAAAGTGCTCAAACAACTTAGTAAGAATTACAAACAACATAATGAGAATTATAAAGAACTTGGCAAGTGTTTGAAAAAAGAGATAGGAACTATCTATAAGAATCAAGAGCAGTGGTTCTCAACCTTCCTAATGCCATGACTGTTTAATACAGTTCCTCATGTTGTGGTGACCCCCAACCATAAAATTATCTTTGTTGCCACTTCATAACTGTAATATTGCTACTCTTATGTCTTAGGCAACTCCTGTGAAAGGGTTGTTCGACCCCAAAAGGGGTTGTGACCCACAGGTTGAGAACTGCTGATCAAGAGGAAATGAGGAGTGATATAGTTAAACTGAAGAACACTGTGAAAGGATCCAATAGTAGATTAGAAAGAGATAAGGACCAAATCAACAAGATAGAAGACAAGGTAGAAAAAAATCACCCAATTACAGCAGCAAATGGAAAAAAAAAAACTTAAAAAGCAGGAGAAGAGTGAATGGGAGCTGAGGAACAATATGAAATATAACATTTGCATCACGGGTTACCAGAAGGATAAGGATTGGATTAAGGAAAACAGAATCTGTTCAAAAAAATAATGACAAAAACCTTTCCTAACCCAGTGAAGAAAAAGTCACGTAAGTACAGGAAACACAGAATACCACTCAAGATGAACCCAAAAAGGCCCACACCTAGACATATTGTAATTAAAATAGCAAATGTTAAAGACAAAAAAACATCTTAAAGGTAGCGAGAGACAGAAAATTAACTCCAAGGGAGCTCTCATTAGATTGTCAGCTGATTTTCCAATATAAACACTGCAGGCCAGAAAGGAGTGAAATGAAATATAAAATAAATTAAAAGTAAGAAACTGAATTCAAGACTATATCCAGCAAGGTTATCATTCAAAATTGAAGATGAAATAAAAAGCTATGCAAACCAAAAAAAAAAAAGGAGTTTATTACTACCAAACCACCATCACAAGAAATGCTAAAGGGAATTTTTTTTGTTTGTTTTCAAAATTAAAACAATAGATGTTTATTTTTCGGACACAAAATTTAATCCACCAGTATTTTGTTTTTGGCATTGTCTCAACAGTTCATCAATGTCAGTGACAGGCTCTTGCGGTCTCTATTCTGCCAATCTTAGCATGTTGGTTTTTATCCTTTTGCTTTTTTTTTTTTTCCTTTTCTTTTTTTATTTTAATTTGCTTTTGTTACCGATGTTTCTCTTTTTCCCCCATTGACACCCTCCATCCCATTCCCCCTGCCCCATCCCCAGCTTTGTTGTCTATATCAATTGGTTATGCATTCATGTATAAAAGTTCTATGGTTTAACTCCCCTTGAAGCCTCCCCTCCTATGAGGCTTCTCAGTCTGTACCCCACCTCTATGTCTCTAAGTAAATGTTGTTCATCAGTATGTTTAGTTCATTATATTCCACAAATAAGTGAGATCATGTGATATTTGTCTTTCTCTGCTTGGCTTGTTTTGCTTGGCATAATATTCTCCATTTCCCTCCGTGTCATCTCAAATGATAAGAGATTTTAATTTTTTAATTAATATATTTTTGTTACAAATGTTTTTCCTTTTTCCCCTACTGATCACCCCCACCCCTTTTTTTCCCCACCAGGTCTCCACCTTTATTTTCCATGTCCATTGTTCATCCATACATGCATATAAGTTCTGTGGTTTATCTATCTCCCTTCACCCCTTTTTGTGGGGATTGTCAGTCTGTACCCCAATTCCACGTCTCTGGGGCTACCCCATTCCACAGACTTTTATGTTCATTATATTTCACAAATAAGTGAGATCATGTGATATTTGTCATTCTCTGGCTTGTTTCGCTCAGAATAATAGTTCCCAGATCCCTCCATGTCATCTCAAAGGATAAGAGAACTTACGTTCTTACAGCTGCATAGTACTCCATTGTGTATGTACCACAGCTTTTTTATCCATTCGTTTACTGATGGATATTTGGGCTGTTTCCAGATCTTAGCTATTGTAAATAGTGCTGCTAAGAAAATGGGGGTACATATATTCTTTCAGATTGGTGTTTCAGGCTTCTTAAGGGTGTATTCCCAGAAGTGGGATCACTGGGTCAAATAACAGTTCAATTTTTAATGTTTTGAGGTAACACCATAGTGTTTTCCATAGTGGCTGCAGCAGTCTGCATTACCACCATCAGTGTACTAGAGTCCCCTTTTCTCCACACCCTGGCCAACACTTGTTGTTTGATGATTTGTTGATGATGGCAATTCTGTGAGGTGTCAGGTGAAATTGCATTGTTGTATTAATTTGCATCTCTCTGATGATTAGGGACGTTGAGCATTTCTTCATATGTCTATTAGCCATTGGTATGTTCTGTTTGGACATGTGACTATTTAGTTCCTCTGTCCAATTTTTAATTGCGTTACTTATTTTCCTTTTGTTGAATTGTGTGAGCACTATATAGATTGGAAACTAAATCCTTATCTGATATATCATTGGCAATTATGCTCTCCCATACAGTGGGTTGCCTTACCATTTTGATGATTGAATCTTTCATGTAGTCCCATGTGTTCATTTTTTTCTTTCTTTCTGTTGCCTTAGGTGATGTATCAGTGAAAATTTTGCTGTGTATGATGTCCGAAATATCGTATCCTACATTTTCTTCTAGGATTTTTATGGATTTATGAGTCACATTTAAGTCTTTTATCCATTTTGAGTTTATTCTTTTGTATGATGTAAGTTGATGGTCTAATTTTATTTTATTTTTTTGCATGTAGCTGTCTAATTTTCCCAACACCATTTATTAAAGAGGCTGTCTTTACTCCACTCTATGCTCTTGCCACATGTGTCAAATACTAATTGAGCATATTGTCTTGGGTCCATTTCTGGGTTCTCTGTTCTGTTCCTCTGGTCTATATGCCTGTTCTTGTGCCAGTACCAGGCTGTTTTGCTTACAGTGGCTTTGTAGTATAACTTGAAATCTAGTAATGTGATCCCTCCAACTTTTTTCTTTTTTCTTTTCTTTTTTCTTTTTTTTGCTGTGGCTATTTGAGGTCTTTTTTGGTTCTATATGATCTTTTGAAGCATTTCTTCTGGTTCTACGAAATATGTCATTGGTATTTTGATGGGGTTGGCATTAAATCTGTAGATTGCTTTGGGTAATATGGACATTTTAATGATGTTAATCTTTCCAATTCATGAACAAGTTATGTACTTCCACTTTTTTATATATTCCGGTTACATTTTTCAATGACCTGTAGTTTTCTGCAAATAGGTCCTTTATTTCTTTGATTATGTTTATTCCTAGGTATTTTAAGTTTTGTTTATTTTTTGTGATGGTAAATGGGATTGTTTTTTGTTTCTCTTTCTGTGAGTTCATCATTGGTGTATACGAATGCCTTCAATTTCTTGACATTAATTTTGTAATCTGCTACTTTGCCAAATTCATTTTTTAGGTCTAGTAAATTTTTCATGGAGTCTTTGGGGCTTTCTATATAGTGTCATGTCATCTGCAAATAATGAAAGTTTCACTTCCTCCTTTCCAATTTTGATCCCTTTTATTTTTTCTTCCTGTCTGATTGCTGTGGCTAAGACTCCCAGTACTATGTTAAATAAGAATGGTGAAAGTGGGCATCCTTGCCTTGTTCCTGTTCTTAAGGGAAAGGCTTTAAATTTTTGCCCATTGAGTATGATGTTGGCTGTAGGTCTTTCATATATGGCCTTTATTTTGGAGATATGATCCTTCTATTTCCAGATTGCTGAGCGTTGTTATCAGAAATGGGTGCTGGATTTTGTCTAATGCTTTTTCAGCATTTATTGATATGTTCATGAGGTTTTTATTCATTTTTTATGTGGTGTATCACATTTATTGATCTGTGAATATTGTGCAAGCCTTCCATCCCTGTGATCAATCCTAATTGCTCATGGTGAATAATTTTTTCGATGTATTGCTGAATTCGATTTGCTAGTATTTTGTTCAGGATTTTGGCATCTATTTTCATCAGGGATATTGGTCTGTAGTTTTTTTTTTCCTTTCTGATGTCTTTTTCTGGTTTTGGAATTAGAGTTATGCTGTCCTCAGAAAACAAGTTTGGAAGTCTTTTTTTCTGCTTAAATTTTTTGAAACAGTTTGAGGAGAATGGGTATTAATTTTTCTTTGAATGTTTTGTAAAATTCCGCTGTGAAGCCGTCCATGTTTTGGTTTTTGTAAGCTGGTAGAGTCTTGATTACATATTCAAATTCTTTTGTTATTATTGGTTTGTTCAAGTTTCCTATTTCTTCCCGGTTCAGTTTTGAGAGACTGCGTTTTTAGAAATTTGTCCATTTCACTTAGATTGTCGAATTTGTTGCCGTATATTTGTTCATAATATCTGTTAACAATCCTTTGTATTTCTTTGGTGTCAGTTATTATTTCTTGTCTTTCATTTCTGATTTTGTGTATTTGGGTTCTCTCTCTTTGTTTCTTGGTTTGTCTAGCTAAGGGCCCATCAATCTTGTTAATCTTTTCAAAGAATGAGCTCTTGGTTTCATTGATCCTTTGAATTGTATTTTTTGTCTCCATGTAATTTATTTCTGCTCTGATCTTTACTATTTTCTTCCTTCTACTTGTTCTGGGTTTTCTTTCTGTTTGCTTTCCAGTTCTTTAAGTTGTGAGGTTAGACAGTCTATTAGAAATTTTTCTTGCTTCTTGAGGTAGGCCTGTAGTGCTATGAACTTTCCTCTCAGAACTACTTTTGCTACATCTCATAGTTTTTGTGTTGTTGTGTGTTCATTTTCAATTGTTTCTAGGAAGTTTTTAATTTTATCCTTGATCTCCATGGTAACCCATTTATTGTTTAATAACATGCTATTTAGCCTCCATGTCTTCAAATGTCGTTGCATATTCTTGTTGCAATTGATATGTGGTTGCATGCCATTGTGATCTGAATAAATGCTTGATATGATTTCAATCTTCTTGAACTTGTAGAGACTTAGTTTGTGCCCTAACATGTGGTCTATCTTTAAGAATGATCCCTTTGCACTTAAAACAATGTTAATTCTGTGGTTTTGGGATGTAATTCTTTGTTGATATCTATTAAATCCATTTGATCTAGCACTTCCTATAGAGTCTGTGTTTCCTTGTTAATTTTTTGTGTAAAAGATCTATTCAGTGATGTCAGAGGGGTGTTGAATTCCGCTTCTATGATTGTATTGCTGTTGATTTCTCCTTGAAAGTCCTCCAAAAGATTTTTAATATATGTTGGTTCTCCTATATTGGGTGCATATATGTTTACCAAGATTATATCTTCCTGTTGAATTGACCCTTTCAATGTATGTAGTGGCCTTCTTTGTCTCTAGTTATGGCCTTCATTTTTGTTCTTTTTGTTGTTGTTGTTTTGGATTTACTATAATAAATTCTTTATTCTTTATTTTATTTTATCATTATTATTATTTAATTAATTAATTTATTTTTGTTACAGATGTTTCTCCTTCCCCCCCCCACTGGTTCCCCCCTTCCCATCCCTCCCTGCCCTGTACCCTGCTTTTTGTCCATGTCTATTGTTCATGCACATATGCATATAAGTTTTGTGGTTTATCTCTCCTCCACCACCCCTCTTCTGTGGGTTGTCAGTCTGTTCCCCACTTCCACATTTCTGGGAGTAGCCTGTTCCTCAGACTGTTATGTTCATTATATTCCACAAATAAGTAAGATCATGTGATATTTGTCTTTCTCCACTTAGCTTGTTTCACTTAGGAAAATACTCTCCAAGTCCCTCCATGTCGTCTCAAAAGATAAGAGATCTTTCTTTCTTACAGCTGCATAGTACTGCATTGTGTATATGTACCACATCTTTTTTATCCATCTGTCTACTGATGGACATTGGGGCTATTTCTAGATTTTAGCTATTGTAAATAGTGCTGCTATGAACATATGGGTACACATATTTTTTCTCATTGGTGTTTCAGGCTTCTTCACCTATAATCCTATAAGTTCAATCACTAAGTCAAATGGCAGTTCACATTTTAATTTTTTGTGGAGACAACATAGTTTTTTTCATAGTGGCTCCAACAATGTGCATTTTTACCAGCAGTGTGAGGTTTAAATTTGATTATGCGTGTGAAAGCATGTTGTAATCTATAAATTTATAATCTCTAAATGGAAATGTAAGTTATTAATTACTGTTCTTTAAAGAATGTTCATTATTGAAAAAATATATTTAGTGGAGTACCACAGGGCTTTGTTCTTGTTCATACTCTATTCAAATATGTATCAATATTGGAAAAAATCTCTAAAGACCTCAGCTCTGCCATAATATAATGGCAGTGTCAGCAGGTAAGTAGAGACTGCAAGCCCATATGGCAGCTTTGTGGAAGGTGAGTTTCCTGCAGATATTCATAACTAGACAGTATAAAACAGAGCACAAACTCTGGTTAACAGTTGTTAGGAGCCAGACTACTTAAGGCTGAAACCTGGATTTGATCTTGGCAAGTTGATTAACTTTTCTGTGTCTCAATTTTTTGATATGTAAAGTGGAGATAATATTTCTGACTTCAAGGAATGTTTTAATTGTTGAATGGGTTAATATTGAATTGAATGAGTTAATAAAATATGCAAAAATTTTATAACAGTCCTTGGCACACAAAGAACTGTTATTATATGTTAGTAATTTCTGAAAGTCACTTGGAAGTTTAAATTTCTGTAGACATAGAAAATGATGTTTCCTTAAAGTTATTTTTGTCATTTTTGCAAGGCCATTTTGCATATTTGCAAAATATTTTAACACCCAGAATTGTAGATTCTTGCTTACCAAAAAAAAAAAAAATGATTACAGGTCATCACAAAGTAAAAATATAATAAATGTTTTTCATTTTTCTCAAGCAACAGAAAAATAATCCAAAGTTCTTTGTATGGTATTCAAGATTCAGCTTACCTTCCCAAGCTCACCTTATAGTACTGTCTTTTGTCTGCTATGAATTACCTTTAGACCTTTGCTCATGCTGTATTCTTTTTCACTGGAATGTCTATTTCTTCTCTCTTCCACTTATTCTCTCTGTTCACATTCTCTAAACTGAACTTTAATGATTTTTTCCATGAAGCCTTTTCTCAATCCCCTTTTCAAAATCCATTTTTCTTCTACTTTTTTGCTTATATTTATTTTTTAATTCTCTTTTCTTTATTGATTTTAGAGGGAGAGAGAGAGAGATAGAAACATCGATGAGAAAGAACATCAATCGGCCACCTCCTGCATACTCCCCAATGGGGATTGGGCCTACAACCTGAGCATGTGCCCTGATCAGGAATCAAACCAGTGACGTCTTGGTGCATGGGTCAACACTCAACCACTGAGCCACATCAGCTAGGCTTTTCTTGCATTTATAATCTGTTGTTATATTTAAACATTTCCTATTAAATTATAAGGTTATTATTGTAGTTATTTATCTTTGTCCAATAAAGTTTTTAATGCAATATACTAAAATATTTGTTGATCATGGTCTGCTGAAAAGACAGCTAGACTTGGATTCATGAAAATCCATTTGACTCTGGCTGGTTTGACTCAATTGGTTGAGCATTGCACCAAAGTGTTGCTGGTTTTATTCCAGATCAGAGCAAATACCCGCGTTGTGGACTCGATCCTTGGTAAGGGGGATGCAGCTGATAGATGTTTGCTTCTCACATCAGTGTTTCTCTCTCTGTACCTGTCCCTTATTTTCTCTCTAAAAATCAATACAAATATTTTTAAAAACTGACTTGTTTTTTTTGTCCAAAAAATTTTGTTCCAGCTCTGCTACTTTGTAGCTGTGTAACCTTAGGCAAGTTATTTAACTTCTCTCTGCATCAATATCTCCATTTTGAAAATGATTACAATTATACCTATCTCACAGGATATTATTTTATAACATATGTGGAGATGCTTGGTATTGCTGAAAATGATGTATGGCCCATTGAGACATACAGTTTCTCCCCTCTATATACCACAAAACATTGAACTGCAATTTAATGATGCTCAAACACAAAGAAGTACAGCATTAAACTCAGGTTTTTTGTCCTGATTGGGGTATTTCTTATAAGTTTCAATATGTTATTCCCCACAAACAAACCCCTTACTTTCAAAATAATGATTCTATTCACTATCTTTAAAAGGAAATTTAGTGCCCTGGCTGATCGGGCTCAGCAGTAGAGTGTCATCCTGTGGACCAATGAGTTGTGCGTTTGATTCTGGCCAAGGGCATGTACCTCAGTTGTGGTTTATCCCCAGCCCTGGTTGGGGTAGTTCAGGAGGCAACCAGTTGATGCATCCCTCTCACGTCGATGTTTGTCTCTCACTCCCTTTCTCCCCCCCCCAACTCTATCTGAAAATGAATAAAAAAATATCATCGGGTGAGGATTTAAAAATAATAATAAAATAAAATAGAAGGCAATCAGTTAATATTCTCTAAAGGCTAACTTGATGGGTAAATTTAGACAGATAGATATAAATATAAATACATATGCAGTAATTGTATGTTGATAGCTTTGACTTTATACAATAACTTTGTATAAATTTATACATGAAACACATACCATGAACAATGTTTTTAAAAACCCAATAAATGGGGGAAATATTTGCAATGCATACAATAAAGAGCTAACTTTGTAAATATATAAAGAGTTTCTAGAAATTTATGTGAAAAAGTAAAATAACTCGCCCTGGCCAGTTTGGCTCAGCGGTTAGAGCGTCCGCCTGCGGTCCGGAGAGACCAGGGTTCAGTTCCCGCTAAGGGCACATACGTCGGTTGCAGTTTGTCCCCGGCCCTGGTTGGTCGTGCGGGTGGCAGCCACTCGATGTGTCCCTTTCACATTGATGTTTCCCTCTCTCTCTCTCTTCCTCTCTCCCTCCCACTCTATCTGTACAAAAAATGGAAAAATGTCCTCGGGTGAGGATAAAAAAAAAAAAAAAAGTAAAATAACTCAATAGAAAACAATAGGTAAAATGTATAAACAGTGATAGAAAAAAATAAATGTGAATTTGTAATATAGAAAGTATGCTTAATAGTATTTATACTTAATGACATTCAAATGAAAACAATATTATAATAGTATTTATTTTCCTCATTTGATTGTCAAATATTAACAAATTGGATAAATATTGAATGCAAACTGTAATTGATAATAAAAATAAAAAAGAAGTTGGATAAAGAGCCAGTATTAACCACAGTGTAGAAAAATGGACATTCTTATACATTATTGTTAAGAGAGTAAGCTGAACAATCTTTTTATAGCATGATTTCGCAGAATATTTGAAAATGAAAAATATGGGTACTCTTTGACTAAGAAATTTTACTTACATTTATACATATATAGACATATATTCCTTGCATTATTTATAACAGCAAAAAGAATTAATGAAGTGGAAATTGCCAAATGCTCATGAAATAGGGCTATTTAAATAAATTATGGTACATTTGTAATGTAATATTTATGTAATCATTAAAGTGAATATACTATATTTGTTAATATTAAGAATGTCTAGTAAATATTAAGTACACACTCTTAGGAGTGGACTATAATTTATTTATATAAAAATATACATGTATCTGTATACCTGTATGTACCTAATTTATTTCTTGAAGGATACACAAGAATCTCTTAAAAATGATAACCTCTAAGGACTAGAACAATTGTTGAGAAGGACTGGAGAGGACGTGAAACAATTATAGTATTTTTATCTTTCTCTTTCTCCCTCTCTCCTTTTATCTGGACATGTATTAATGTTATAATACTAACTAGTCTTAAAATATTATGTCAAAGCCTCTTTAAAAAATTAAATAGTTTGGAAATATTGTACTCTTCTTCAAGCTGCAGCCAACGTCATATTCAATGGGCAAAAACGAAAAGCATTTCCCTTAAAAACAGGAACAAGACAGAGATGCCTACTCTCAACACTGTCATTTAACATATTACTGGAAGTCTTAGCCACAGTTATTAGACAAGAGGAAAACATAAAATGTATCCAAATTGGAAAGAACAAAGTGTAATTATTTGCAGATGACATGATACTGTACATAGCAAACCCTAATGACTCCATGAAATTTTATACATGAATTTGGTAAAGCAGTAGAATACAAAATTAACATAAAAAAACCAACAGCATTCTTGTACACCCCCAATGAACTCACTGAAAGAGAAACTAAAAAAGCAACCCAATTTACCATTGTGGCAAAAAAATTAAGATACCTAGAAATAAACTTACACAAAGAACTAAAGAACCTATTCGCAGAAAACTACAGGTCACTGAAAAAAGAACTACAGAAAGATATAAAAAAGTGGAAGCATATACCTTGTTTATGGATTGGAGGAATTAACATCATTAAAATATTCATACTACATTCCAAATGGCAGAGAAGTGAATGGAGGCTACACAGATAATCTCCTAGGACCAAACTGGGATTACAACTAAAATAAAGACCAATCATTAGAAAAAAAGCAACAGAAAAACAGCTGGAGAATACCCAATAAACCAGGGACAGGAAAAAAGAACTGCAAGTTGAGGCTCCTTAACAACCAGTATCTGCCCCACCCTCTGGAAATCTTTTTATGCTGAAAACCTGAAGGAGATTTTCATTCAGTTGAGGGCTACAACCCAAGGCTCATCAAGTAACTGAGGCTAATAGCCCTGATGCACAAAGCTAGAGGATAACTGAACCTTTCCTGTGCTTGCAAATCTACTCAGGAAAGTAAGACTTGATAGTACTGTCCTACCACACTCATCCAAACCCAGTTAAGGAAGCCAAAACAACAGAACACCAACACCTACAGGAAAAAAAATGGCAGCCCAAAATGGTAAAACAAAAAAACAAACCCCAACTGAAAGAACAAGAGAACTCTACTGAAGAAGAAATAAACAAAATACAGTAAAGCAAGTTATCGGAGGTAGAGTTCAGAGTCATGATCTTGAGGAAAATCAACAGCATGAGTAAGAAGCTCAACACCATAAGTAAAGATACAGAAACAATAAAAATCAACCAATTGTAAATGACAAATCACCAAGTAGAAATGAAAAATGACAAAGCTGAAATAAAGAACACATTAGAAGGACTAATGAACAGAGTAGAGGAAGCTGAGGACTGGCTCAGTGAATTAGAAGACAGGGGAAAAAAATCAATCAGAAAAACAAAAGGAATAAACAATTAAAGAACGGGAAGATAGCTTAAGAGAACTGTAGTACAACTGGAAACAATATTTACATCATAGAAGTCCCCAAAGAAGAAGAAATTGAGCACGATTTACAGAATATATTTGAAGAAATACTGACAGAAAGTTTTCCTAATTTGATAAAGGAAAAAGGCATTCAAGTTCAAGAAGCATAGAAGGCCCCAAGTAATAAGAACCCAAAGAGGCACATGCCAAGACACAGAGTAATTAAAATGCCAAAAATTAAAGAGAAAAAGAGAATCCTAAAGGCAGCAAGAAATAAGCAACAGGTTACCTACAAAGAAACCCCCATAAGGCTATCAGCAGACTTCTCAACAGAAACACTACAGGCCAGAAGGGGGTGGCATAAAATAATCAAGGTCATGAAAAACAAGGATCTGAGTCCAAGACTACTGTATCTAGCAAGGCTACCATTCAAAATGGAAGGTCAAATAAAGAGCTTTCCAGATAACCAAAGGTTGAGGGAATACATAAGCACCAAAACAGCACTGAAACAAATGATAAAAGAACTGCTGTATTTAGTAGAAGAAAGAGGAAGAAATATATAAGCACACTAAACAAAAATGGCAATAAGTAAGTACATATGACTAATCACCTTAAATGTAAATGGATTGAATGTTCCAATAAAAAGGCACAGAGTAGCTGATTGCATAAGAAAGCATGACTCATATAGATGTTATTTATAAGAGACCCTCTTCACAAAAAAAGACTCACATATGTTGAAAGTAAAGGGATGAAAAAAATCTTCAGAGCAAACAGAAAGGAAAAAAGGCTGGGGTAGCAATACTCATATCTGATCAAATAAATTTCAAAATAAAGGCCAGAAGTAGAGATAGAGAAGGCCACTACATAATATTGAAAGGATCTATCCAACAGGAAGATATACCCAATATAGGTGCACTAAGATATATTAAAAATCCTCTGGAGGACTTCAAAAGAGAAATCAAAAGCAATACAATCATAGTAGGGGACTTGAACACCCTGCTGATATCACTGGATAGATCCTCTAGACAAAAAATTAGCAAGGAAGCAGAGACTCTAAATGAAATACTAGACCAAATAAATTTAAGTGATATCTACAGAGAATTACACCCCAAAACTAGAGAAATCAGATTCTTCTCAAGTGCATATGGGACATTCTCAAAGACCACTGGTGAGGACACAGACTAAGTCTCTTCAAGATCAAGAAGACTGAAATATCAAGCATCTTCTTAGATCACAATGACATGGAATTAGAAATTAATTGCAACAATAACATGCAAAGACATTTGAACACATGAAGTCTAAATAGTATGTTATTAAACAATGAACAGGTTACCAAGGAGATAAGAAAAAAAATTCAAAATTTTTTGGAAAACAATGAAAATGAACACACAACACCACAAAACCTATGAGGTGCAGCAAAAGCAGTTATGAGAGGTAAGTTCAGAGCACTACAAGCCTACCTCAGAAAACAAGAAAAATTTCTAATAGACTATCTAAACTCACAACTTAAAAAAGTAGAAAGCAAAAAAAAAAAGAAAACCCCATATCAAGTAGAAGAAAGGAAATAGTAAAGATCAGAACAGAAATAAATGACATAAAGACAAAAAAAAAAAAAATTCAAAGGATCAATGAAACAAAGATACAGTTTTTTTAAAAGATAAACCAGATTGATGAACCCTTAGCTAGACTCATCAAGAGACAAAGAGAACCCAAATACACAAAATCAGAAATGAAAGGGGAGAAGTAACAACTGACATCACAGAAATACAAAGGATCATTAACAAATACTAAGAACAATTATATGGCAACAAATTCAACAATCTAAGCAGAACGGACAAATTTCTAGACACACAGTTTCCCAAAACTGGTCCAGGAAGAGATAGAAAATTTGAACAAACCAATAACAACTAAGGAAACTGAAGAGGTAATCAAGATTCTCCCAGCAAACAATAGCGCAGGTCTGGATAATTCACTGGGGAGTTTTACCGAACATTCAAAGAAGAACTGATACCCATTCTCCTTAAACTATTTCAAAAAATACAAGAAGGAGGACTTCCAAACTCGTTCTATGAGTCCAGCATTTTGTAATTTAAAACCAGGAAAAGACACTAAAAAGAAAGAAAACTATAGGCCAATATTCCTGATGAACATAGATGCCAAAATCCTGAACAAAATACAAGCAAGTAGGATCCAATAATACATGAAAAAAATTATGCACCATGACCAAGAGGGATTCATCCCAGGGATACAAGGCTGCAACAATATTCGCAAATCAATAAATGTGATACACCACTGAAACAAAATGAAAGATAAAAATCATATTATTATATCAATAGAAGCTGAAAAGCATTCGACAAAATCCAGCACCCCTTTCTGATAAAAACGCTCAGCAATGTGTGAATAGAGGGATCATATCTCAACATTATAAAGGCCATATATAAAACACATAGAGCAAACATCATGCTCAGTGGGCAAAAACGAAAAGCATTTCCCTTCAGGTCAGGAACAAGACAGGAATGCCCACTATCGCCACTCTTATTTAACATAGTACTGGAAGTCTTAGCCACAGAAATGAGACATGAAGAAAAAATAAAAAGGATCCAAATTGGAAAGGAGGATGTGAAACCGTCATTATTTGCAGATGACATGATATCATATATAGAAAACCCTAAAGACTCCCTTAAAAATCTACTAGATTTAGTAAATAAATTTGGAAAAGTATCAGGATACAAAATTAATGTCAAGAAATCGACAGCATTCTTATACACCAATGATGAAGTCCCAGAAAGAGAAACTGAAAAAACAATCCCATTTATCATCGTGGCAAAAAAATTAAGATACGTAGGATAAACTTTACCAAAGAAGAAATGTACCTATTTGTACAAAACTACAGATCATTGAAAAAAGAAATAGAGGAAGATATAAAAATGTGAAAGCACATACCTTGTTCATGGATTGAAAGAATCAACATCATTAAAATGTCCATACTACCCAAAGCAATCTATAGAATCAATGCAATCCCCATCAAAATACCAATGACATATTTCACAGAACTAGAACAAATACTTCAAAAGTTTATATGGAACCAAAAAAATAGCCCAAATAGCCACAGCAATCTTAAAAAAGGACAAAGTAGGTGGGAGCACAGTACCGGATATCAGGATATATTACAAAGCTACTGTAATCAAAACAGCCTGCTTGTGGCACAAGAGCAGGCTTATAGAGCAGTGAAGCAGAACAGAGAACCCAGAAATGGACCCAAGACATTATGCTCAACTAATATTTGACAAAGGGGGCAAAAGCATACAATGGAGTAAGACAGCCTCTTTAATAAATGGTGGGAAAATTAGACAGCTACATGCAAAAAAATTAAACTAGACCTTCAACTTACACCATACAAAAGAATAAACTCGAAATGGATAAAATACTTAAATGTGACTCATGAATCCATAAAAATCCTAGAAGGAAATTCAGGCAACAAAATTTCGGACATTATACACAATAGAATTTTTACTGATACAACACCTAAGGCAACAGAAACAAAGGAAAAAATGAACACATGGTACTACATCAAACTAAAAAGCTTCTGCACAACAAAAGATACAATCATAAAAATGGAAAGGCAACCCACTGTATGGGAGAGCATAATTGCCAATGATACATCAGATAAGGGGTTAATTTTCAATATATATGGAGTGTACTCATACAATTCAACAAAAGAAAGACCACAAACTCAATTATAAAATGGGCAGAAGAACTAAATAGACACCTTTCCAAACAGAACATACAAATGGCCAAGAGACATATGAAGAAAAGCTCAACATCACTAATCATCAGAGAGATGCAAATTAAAACAATAATGAGGTATCACCTCACACCTTCCTGAATGGCTGCCATCAACATATCATCAAACAACAAGTGTTGGCCAGGGTGTGGAGAAAAGGGGACTCCAGTACACTGGTGGTGGGAATGCAGACTAGTGCAGCCACTATGGAAAACAATATGGTGTTACCTCAAAAAATTAAAAATTGAACTTCCATTTGACCCAGTGATCGCACTTCTAGGAATATACCACAAGAAGCCTGAAACACCAATCGGAAAGATTATTATGTACCCCCATGTTTGTAGTAGCACTATTTACAATAGCTAAGATCTGGAATCAGCCCAAATGTCCATCCGTAGACAAATGGATAAAAAAGCAGTGGTACATATACACAATGGAGTACTAAGCAGCTATAAGAAAGAAAGATTTCTTATCCTTTAAGATGACATGGAGGGACCTGGAAAGTATTATCCTAAGTGAAACACGCCAAACAGAGAAAGACAAGAATCATATGATCTCACTTATTTGTGGAATATAATGAACATAACAGTCTGAGGAATGGTGCAGTCGCAGAGACGTGGAATTGGGGTACAGACTGACAATCCCCAGAAGAGGGGGTGGTGGGGGATAGATAATCTACAGAACTTATATGCATGTATGCAAGAACAATAGACATGGACAACAAAGTTGGGGACAGGGTGGGGTGGGAGGGGGAGGGGGGAATCAGTGGGGGAAAAAGAGAAACAACTGTAACAAAAATAAATAAATTAATTTTAAAAAATTAAAAATTGAACTTCCATTTGATCCAGTGATCCCACTTCTAGGAATATACCCTAAGAAGCCTGAAACACCAATCTGAAAGAATATATGTATCCCTATGTTCATAGTAGCACAATTTACAATAGCTAAGATCTGGAAACAGCCCAACTGTCCATCAGTAGACAAATGGATAAAAAAGATGTGGCATATATACACAATGGTGTACTATGCAGCTCTAAGAAAGAAAGATCTCTTGTCCTTTGAGATGACATGGAGGGACTTGGAGAGTATTATCCTAAAAGAAACAAGCCGAGCAGAGAAAGACAAATATCACATGATCTCACTTATTTGTGGAATATAATGAACATAACAGTCTGAAGAATGGAGTAGACCCAGAGACGTGGACATAGGGTACAGACTGACAACACTCAGAAGAGGGGGTGTTGGGGGGAGGGAAGAGATAAACCACAAAACTTATATGTATGTACACATTATCCATGGACATGGACAACAAAGCTGTGTACAAGGTGGAAGGGATGGGGAGGAGGATGTCAATAGGGAAAAAAAGAGAAACATCTGTAACAAAAATAAATTAATAAAAAATTAAAAAGAAGTTTAAAATAATAATTGGGAAATCTGAGTGACAATATATGAGAGTTCTTTGTATTATTCTTCCAACCTTCCTTTCCGTTTGTAATTATTTACAAATTAAAAATTAGAAAAAAAATGTTTGGTATACATTGCAAAATATTACATTAAGAAGTGAGTTGTCTAATTAATTAAACTTGTCTACTTTAAACACTATCATCATTAGCTCATTAACTACTTTGAGTGATAAGAGGATAAGCATTTATAACTTAAAGGAGCTTAATAGAATAATGAGTCAATGTAAAATTGTTGTTCCCCTTTTGACCAATACTTAATCATATAGAACTTCTCCAAGAACCCTTCTAGAGTGTAAAGTGAGTTTTGCGTATTTATACAAATAATCCATATTAATTAGCCCTGTACTAGAGATTTATTAAGTGAACAATGGAGGCAGTATAATATATTAATAAAAAATGGAAAACGTGATTGTAACAGTAACATCAGCATTTATTTTCAATGTTCAGTGACAAGAGTCTTAAAAATTAAGTCAAGTAATCTCTGTTAAATACATAAATCAATTTCAAAGACTGCCAAGAAGTCTCAAGTACCCCAAAGAAAAGGACTACAAGATAACAACTGGTGATTTTGTGACTATTGTCATTATGCTCATCATTCATTTTCTAAAGAACACAATTGCATGACATCTGTCATGTGTAGGAGTGGAATGGAGCAAAAAGGACAAGAATATTCTCTTTAGGGATTTCTCTTTTAATTATAGAAGCAAAAACCTAAAATGGGACCATATATCAACCCTTGGTAAAATGCCAGATTTGTAAAGATACTGAGGATATAAAAGCTGGACGGGCCCTGGCCAGTTTGGCTCAGCAGTTAGAGTGTCGGCCTGCGGTCCAGAGAGACCCAGGTTCGGTTCCCGCTAAGGGTACGTACTTCGGTTGCAGTTTGTCCCCGGTCCTGGTTGGTCGTGCGGGTGGCAGCCACTCAATGTGTCCCTTCACATCGATATTTCTCACTCTCTCTCCCTCCCACTCTATCTGTACAAAAAATGGAAAAATATCCTTGGGTGAGGATAAAAAAAATAAATAAATAAATAAAAAATAAAAGCAGGACGGGTCCCACCTAAGAGATTATGTCTGCTACAAAACCTTGATTTTACAGAAACTGGTCAGTGGAAGAGCTAGGGCTTCAAATGTAGTCCTTCCCAAATCCAAGTCTAGCTTTTTCTTCTATTTTGTCACTCTACCTTTCTGATGCATATAAATTATTTTCACAAATCAGAAGTTTTATTAAGAAACCTGTGGCACCTATGGAAAAACTTTACCTTTCCATGCCATGTACAGAAGCTGGCATACCTACTAAGCAGTGACAGTTAACATGAGCCTTGTTCTTAGGAAAAAGTGTTTATGCAGCTTCTTTTCCACTTCACTGATTGTTTATTCCCAAAGTCTCAATAAACAAAACTAAACAGAACTACCACTCATTTCAGGATTCAAGTTGGAAGGACTATTACCAATGAGCAACATCAGCAGAAACCCAGGATCCTCTTTGAAGACATCACTTATCCAAGCCATATTACAAAGAAAATCAGTCTTTTGTATAGTAGAAAAATCTCTGTGAGAAATATGCAGAGGAATCATTTCATTTCTTTGCATCTGCCCTCCTGGTGGGAGGTATCGGGCCTTGGTTAGCCCAAAAAGCTATAGGAAGCATATTACAGAGAGTTTAATTTGTTCAAAGAAAATCAGAATCAACTAATCAGAAGGAAGGAAGAAATGCATTAAACAGTTTTATTCATGCAGAAAATCTGCCAGCATGAACATTTCAAATTACCTGGACACACCTAATTCATTTGCATTTGCTCAGGCGAAATGCATTCTGCCCTACAAAACTATGAACGTTTCATAATTCCATTTGAACAAATAACAAAAGGAAATTGACAGCTTAGAACCACCTACCACACTTGGGGGCTATAGCCTTTTCCTAGGAATTTCTAACAGAAGCAGAAATTCTCTTCTTGACTAGAGGTGGAGAGAGAAAATTTCAAATCTCTGTAAAGCAAAAGGTTGAAAAAGAATTCCTCTTCACCCCCCCCCCACAAAGGAGGTGGGACCTTTACTGGCAGGAGGCTAATAGCATTCTTTTGTTAGAAATTAACATTAAATAAGGCAGGAGAAATGGATGTCCATCAACAGAGTTAAAAGGAATTAAGTATGTTTTAAGAACAAAACGTTTACTTCTTTAAATTAAGGGAGTTGAGAATACTGGAGTTGAGAAACAGCTGGAAATGCAATTTCTTTCCCAGAGTAAGAAACTCCAAATTATTCAACGTAATTATGTTTCAGTATAATTTTATTATTTCAGATTGAATGTCTATAATCATTCTAATTAATTAACCCTATAGACAATACTTAAACATATATATTTATGTTTTATGTTAACTTTTTCAATTCAGCTTATCCATAAAATAGCACAATGTTTTATTTTTATATTTACTCCTGGAAAAGCTTTCTAATGTAACATTAAAGCATATGCTATTAGCCAATTAGATCTACCTTTAATTATTTTAAAGTTGCAGTATGCTTTCTATTACCTTACTTCAGTACATCACACTTTTCCATTCCATTTTGCAAAAGTAACTATGTTATAATTACTAGTTGTGATTAATACTCTGGATTTTGACAGTGGAAAAAAATATAAATGACTGTTAGAAAACTTCTCATAAGTTCCTTTCTATTTCAGATATAAAACATTAATTGAAATCCAAAAGAACTATAATATAACATGAGATATATCTAACTTTGATCTATTTAATAGATAATACATGAGATTTATCCAACTTTGCTCTAATTTAAAGAATAATATATATAGATTTATAATCAGAAAGAGAAGTTATTATTTGTTGTCAAAACAAGATGGATATGAAGTAAAAACAGATTAGATAGATAAATAGATAGATATATACATAGATTTCCTTAAAGTATATGATTTGCCACATGGTACTTACTGAAACATTTTGTTGTTTTGTCTAAAATGCCTTATTTGTGTGAATATGGGATCAAATTTCTAACTAAATTGACCATCTTAGATCTGCCTATAAAGATACAGGTTAAAATAATCAAAACTAGTCATACCAAACAGAAGGTGCCAGGAAAGGCCATATTCAGTTGGATCCCGGCAGCAGGTGTAGCATCTATCATTTTCGGGCTCTTCTTGCTATCTCCTTTTCACTTCTGGAAACATGGTTTCTGGTGTGGCTGTCTCTGATGGTGTCATCAAAGGGTTCAAAGACACGAAGGTATATAAATCCTTGACACCAGAGGAGGTGAAGAAGTGCAAGAAGGCAGTGTTGTTCTGCCTGAGTGAAGACAAAGAGAATATCATTCTAGAGGAGGGCAAGGAGAACGTTGTAGGTGATGTGGACCAGACAGTAGATGACAACTACACCATCTTCGTCAAGATGCTGCCAGACAAAGATTGCCAATACACCCTGTATCATACAACCTATGAAACCAAGGAGAGCCAGAAAGTGGATCTAGTGTTTATCTTCTGGGATTCTGAGTTTGTACCCCTTAAGGGAAAAGTGGTCTATGACAGCTTCAAGGATGCCATTAAGTAGAAGCTGATGGGATCAAGTATGAATTACAAGTAAATTGCTATGAGGAGGTCAAGGACTGCACAACTCTGGCAGAGATGCTGATGGGCAATGCTGTCATCTCCCTGGAAGGCAAGACTTTGTGAGCCCCCTGCCTGGAGCAGCTGGCAATCCCAGTCCTGTCTATAGGGGTTAAGGCAGCCCCATTCTGTCAGACAAGAGGGGCAGGGGAAATCCCAGCAGGGAAAGGGGAATCCATTCACCCAGTTGCCACACAGCCCCAACCCATGGAACTTCCTTCTCCCTCCACCCCTGATGATTCTGGCCTTCCCAAACCACTTCTGATCTTCTGATTCCTCTTGGGTTGAAGTAGACCAAGTACTCCCCACCCCAGGCACCACAGTTTGAGGGAGGGTCTGTATTTTTTAATGGGACGACAACATTACACCTGTTCCTCCCCTTTCCCATGCTGCCAACTTCTAACTGTATTAGTGACTCTGGGCTTGTCTGTCTAGTTCTCTGTAAAAATAGAAATTTTGTAGAGATTACTCCTCCTCATGCCATCTGGATCCCCTCCCCATTTCCATATGATTGTGAACATTCATTGAAGCAGAACCAGTAAGGGTACTTCAATTTTATAAAAAAGAAAAACACAATAATAAAAAAGGCTCACTTTAAAAATAACATCAAGGCTAACCTATCAATACAAATGCAGGACATTTTGATTGGACGAAAAAGACTAATAGAAGAGATGTTTGGTAGAAAGTAGGTATATATATTTCTTTCTTTTTTTAAATATATTTATTTGTCATTAATTAATTTTTGTTAAAGATGTTTCTCCTTTTCCCCCCACTGATTCCCCCTCTCCTTCCCTCCCTGCCCTGTCCCCAGTTTGTTGTCCATGTCCACTGTGCATGCATATAAGTTCTGTGGTTTATCTATCCCGCACCACTCCCTCTTCTAGGGATTGTCAGTCTGTACCCCACTTACACGTCTCTGGGAAAACTCCATTCCTCACACTGTTATGTTCATTATATTCCACTAATAAGTGAGATCATATGAAACTTGTCATTCTCTGTTTGGCTTGTTTCACTTAGGATGATACTTTCCAGGTCCCTCCATATAGTCTCAAAGAATAAGAGATCTTTCTTTCTTATAGCTGCATAGTACTCCATTGTGTAAATGTACCACAACTTTTTTATCTATTTGTCTACTGATGGACAGTTGGGCTATTTCCAGATCTTAGCTATTGTAAATAGTACTGCTACAAACATGGGGGTACATATATTCTTTCTGATTGGTGTTTCAGGCTTCTTAGGGTATATTCCTAGAAGTGGAATCACTGGGACAAATGGAAGTTCAATTTTTAAATTTTGAGGTAACAACATATTGGTTTCCATAGTGGCTGCACCAGTCTGCATTCCCACCAGCAGTGCACTAGAGTCCCCTTTTCTCCACACCCACGCCAACACTTGTTGTTTGATGATTTGTTTATGGCAGCCATTCTGACAGGTATGAGGTGATACCTCATTATTGTTTTAATTTGCATCTCTCTCATGATTAGTGATGATGAGCATTTCTTCATATGTCTCTTGGCCATTTGTATGTCCTGTTTGGAGAGGTGTCTATTTAGTTCTTCTGCCCATTTTGTCATTGGGTTCTTTGTCTTCCTTTTGTGGAGTTTTATAAGCACTCTATATACACTGCAAAATAACCCCTTATCTGATATATCATTGGCAATTGTGCTCTCCCATACAGTAGGTAGCCTTTCCATTTTGATGATTGTATCTTTCGCTGTGCAGAAGCTTTTCAGTTTGATGTAGTCCCATGTGTTCATTTTCTCCTTTGTTTCTATTGCCTTAGGTGATGTGTCAGTAAAAATTCTGCTGCGTATGATGTCCGAAATTTTGTTGCCTACAGTCTCTTCGAGAATTTTTATGGATTCATGAGTTACATTTAAGTCTTTTATCCATTTTGCGTTTAGTCTCGTGTAGGGTGTAAGTTGATGGTCTAGTTTCATGTTTCTGCCAGTAGCTGCCCAATTCTCCCAGTACCATTTATTAAAGAGGCTGTCCTTACTCCACTATATGCTTTTGCCAGCTTTGTCAAATATTAATGGAGCATAGTGCCTTGGGTCCATTTCTGGTTTCTCTGTTCTGTTCCACTGGTCTATATGCCTGTTCTTGTGCCAATACCAGGCAGTTTTGATTACAGTGGTTTTGTTGTGTAACCTGAAATCTAGTATTGTGATTCCTCAAACTTTGTTCTTCCTTTTCAATACAGCTGTGGCTATTCGAGGCCTTTTGTGGTTCCATATGAACTTGTGAAATAATTGTTCTAATTATGTAAAGTATGCCGTTGGTATTTTGATGGGGATTGCGTTGAATCTATAGATTTCTTTGAGTAATATGGACATTATAATGATGTTAATTCTCCCAATCCATGAACAGGGTATGTGCTTCCACTTTTTTATCTTCCTCTATTTATTTTTTTCAATGACCTGTAGTTTTCTGCGAACAGGTCCTTTATTTCTTTGGTTAAGTTTATTCCTAGGTATCTTAATTTTTTTGCCACAATGGTAAATGGCATTGTTTTCTTAGTTTCTCTTTCTGTGAGTTCATCATTGGTGTATATGAATGTATGCCATTCATTTCTTGACGTTAATTTTGTATCCTGCTACTTTGAAAATTCATTTATTAAGTCTAGTAAACTTTTGATGGAGTCTTTGGGATTTTCTATGTATAGTATCATGTCATTTGCAAATAATAACAATTTCACTTCCTCCTTTCCACTTTGGATCCCCCCCCCCTTTTTTTTTGTCCTGTCTGATTACTGTGGCTAAGACTTCTAGTACTATGTAAAATAGGAGTGGCAAAAGTGGGTATCCTTGTCTTGTTCCTGTTCTTAAGGGAAATGCTTTCAATTTTTGCCCATTGAGTATGATGTTGGCTGTAGGTCTTTTATATATGGCCTTTATTATGTCTAGATATGATCCCTCTATTCCCACACTGCTGAGCATTTTTATCAGAAATGGATGCTGGATTTGTCAAATGATTTTTCAGCATCTATTGATATGATCATGTGGTTTTTATTCTTCATTTTATTTATTGATTTGCAAATATTGAACCAGCCTTGCATCCCTGGGATGAATCCAACTTGGTCATGGTGGATAATTTTTTTGGTGTATTGCTGGATCCGATTTGCTAGTATTTTGCTCAGGATTTGGGCATCTATGTTCATCAGGGATATTGGCCTATAGTTTTACTTATTTGTTGTGTCTTTTTCTGGTTTTGGAATTAGGATTATGCTGGCTTCATAAAACGAGTTTAGAAGTCTTCCTTCTTCTTGAATTTTTTGAAATAGTTTGAAGAGAATGGGTTTAGGTCTTCTTTGAGTGTTCGGTAAAACTCACTTGTGAAGCCATCCGGGCCTGGGCTTTTGTTTGCTGAGAGAGTTTTGATTACATCTTCAATTACTTCTATTGTTATTGGTCTGATCAAGTTTTCTATCTCTTCCTGATCCAGTTTTGGGAGACTATGTGTTTCTAGAAATTTGTGCATTTCACTTAGATTGTCGAATTTGTTGCCATATAATTGTTCACAGTAGTTGTTAACGATCTTTTGAATTTCTGTGGTGTCAGTTGTTACCTCTCCTCTTTCATTTCAGATTTCGTGTATTTGGGTTCTCACTCTTTGTTCCTTGGTGAGTCCAGCTAAGGGTCCATCAATGTTGTTTATCTTTTCGAAAAACCAGCTCTTTGTTTTATTGATCCTTTGAATTGTTTTTTGGTCTCTATGTAATTTATTTCTGCTCTGATCTTTACTATTTTCTTCCTTCTACTTGCTTTGTGGTTTTCTTTTTGTTTGCTCTTTATTTCTTTAAGTTGTGAGGTTAGATAGTCTATTAGAGATTTTTCTTCTTTTTTGAGGTAGGCCTGTAGTGCTATGAACTTTCCTCTCAGAACTGCTTTCGCTGCATCCCATAGATTTTGTGTTGTGTCTTCATTTTCATTGGTTTCCAGGAAGTTTTTGATTTCTTCCTTGATCTCCTCAGTGTCCCATTCATTTTTTAATAACATCTATTTAGCTTCCATGTGTTCAAATGTCTTTGTATATTCTTCTTGCAATTGATTTCTGGTTTCATGAGAAGATGCTTGAACTTGTAGAGACTTTGTGCCCTAACATGTGGTCTATCTTTGAGAATGTCCCATGTGCACTTGAGAAGAATGTGAATTCTGTAGTTTTGGGGTGTGATTCTCTGCAGATATCTATTTAATCCATTTGGTCTAGTGCTTCATTTAAAGTCTCTGTTTCCTTGCTAATTTTTTTTTCTAGGGGATCTATCCAGTGATGTCAGCAGGGTGTTGAATTGCCCTGCTATGATTGTATTGCTATCGATTTCTCCTATGAAGTCCTCCAGAAGATTTTTTATATATTTTGGTGCTCCTATGTTGGGTGCATATATGTTTATCAAGGTTATATCTTCCTGTTGGATAGATCCTTTCAATATTATGTAGTGGCCTTCTCTGTCTCTAGTTATGGCCTTCATTTTAAAGTCTATTTTATGTGATAAGAGTATTGCTACCCCAGCTTGATTTTCCTTTCTGTTTGCTTGGAAGATTTTTTTCCATCCCTTCACTTTCAATCTATGTGAGTCTTTTGTTGTGAGGTGGGTCTTTTGTAAACAACATACAGATGACTCATGCTTTCTTATCCAATCAGCTACTCTGTGTCTTTTTATGGGAGCATTCAATCCATTTACATTTAAGGTGATTATTGATATGTACTGATTTATTGTCATTTTTGTTTAGTGTGATTCTATTTTTCTTCCCATTTCTCATGCTAATTACAGCAGTCCTTTTAACATTTCTTGCAGTGCTAGTTTCATGCTAATGTATTCCCTTAGCCTTTTTTTTTTTTTTTTTGTCTGGGAAGCTCCTTATTTGACCTTCCATTTTTAATGATAGCCTTTCTGGGTAGTGTAGTCTTGGATTCAGATTCTTGTTTTTCATGACCTTGATTACCTCATGCCATTCCCTTCTGTCCTGTAGTGTTTCTTGTGAGAAGTCAGCTGAGTGCCTTATGGGGTTACCTTTTTAGGTAACCTGTTGCTTATCTCTTGCTGCTTTTAGGATTCTCTCCTTGTCTTGAAATTTTGGCACTTTGATTACTATGTGTCTTAGTGTGGGCCTGTTTGGTTCTTCTTACTTGGGGCTCTCTATGCTTCTTGAACTGGAATGACTTCTTCCTTCAACAAAGTAGGAAAATTTTCTGACACTATTTCTTGAATATATTCTCTAACCCTTGCTCATTTTCTTCTTCTTCGGGGACTCCTACAATGCGAATATTATTACGTTTTCAGTTGTCCCACAGTTTTCCTAAGATGTCTTCCTGTTTTTTAATCGTTTTTTCCTTTTGTTTTTTTGATTGGTTGATTTTTTCGACCCTGTCTTCTGATCCAGTCCTCAGCTTCCTCTACCCTGATTTTTAGACCTTCCAAAGTATTTTTCATTTCTAATATGTTGTTTTTATTTTCCAACTGGTTGATTTTCAACATTTCTATGTCTTTACTCATGGTGCTCAGGTCCTTACACATGCTGTTGAGCTTCCTGAACATCATGGCTCTGAATTCTAGTTCTGTTAACTTGCTTAACTGTACCTCATTTAGCTCATCTTCAGTAGAGGTCTCTTGTTCTTTCATTTGGCTTTTGTTTCTGTTTGTCACCATTTTGCTATCAAAGTGGGCTTTGGAGTCTGCCAAATTTTCCCTGTGCGTGTTGATGTTCTGCTGTTTGTGGCTCCCTCTCCTGCGTTTGGACGAGGCAGGTAGGACCTACTTTAACCACCACTGTCAAGTCTTAACTTCCCTCTAGCTCTTTTTTTCTGGAGGCTATTAGTAGAGATCTCCTGAAGAACCTTGGTTTCAGAGTTGCCTGAAAAACTCCTACAGGTGCTCAGTGTAAGAGGATATCCCAAGGGTGGGTTAGGTGCTGGTTTTTAATTGGCCTCAATTAGCATTTCAATGGCCCCCCAGGTGGGGTAGAATCTCCAAGGGAGGTGCCCCAGCCTCTCCCCAGGGCCCTGGGAAGGAGTAAAATGACCACAGTCCTGCGTGGCTGCACTCAGCAAAAGGTCTGAGCACCCTCCAAATCCCGAGTGTCCCCACACTGTTCCAGTCCAGTCTGCCTTCCCTCTGCCAGAGCACAAGGTGAGTGGCTGCTTCCAATGTAGCCTCTGTCCAGACTCTGTGTCGTGGAGCCACCTGAGACTTTTTACCGGAGGGCGCTGCTCCCAGCTAAAGGTGGCCGAGTCTGCAAGTCTGCAGCACCAGCTGAGGGTGTGACACCCAGCCCCGGAGGCAGCAGCTTCCAGCTGATTCCCATGGTCTCAGCCAAGTCCGCTGGTCCCAGCCGAGTTCGCTGGTCCCAGCCCAGGCTGCTGCATATCGTGGGCTCCCGGCCCCCTCTCCTGTCCTCACAAGCCTACCAGGATTGAGTCAGTGTCCTTGGTTATGTGGTCCTCCAGGCTGCCTTTCGGTTGCCCCTTCCTGACGATTTGTCTTTACCTTCATTTTAAATCCTGTTTGGTCCTGGGAGATGGTCTGTGTAGCTCCATTCCTTCCACCGCCATTTTATTTTCTCATAGGTATATATACTTCAAAGGCCTGAGACAAACATTCCATCAAGATATTGATTACATTTGAAAATTCACCTGTTTGTTTTCACATGAACAAATAATGTTTTATGCATTTTTTTATTCATCTACATTCCTCTAACAAAATAAAAGTGTGTTTCTTGATATCTTACATTTTCTTTTTATTAAATAGTTTGGGTGACACTGATTAACAAAATTCTACAGGTTACAACAGCACAATTCTAAACAAATCATCTGTACACTGTATTGTGTGTTCACCTCACCAAATCAAGTCTGCATCCATCACCATTTATAGCTCCTACTATCTTTTCAATTCAGTCTTCATTTGTGGTTGATAATAGAAAATAATTTCAAATACTAAAAGGCTTACACTGAGTGGCTGCTGAAGTCATAAACATCTTGGAAGGACAGTTTTGGCTTTCTGAACCAGATATCAAGGCATATAAGGCCTTTACTAGAAAATGACATTTAGCAATTAATTATACTAGAATACAAATGTACTAGTAAGACAGGTATATAAAATATAAATGAATGTTTGAATATTCGGGTTTAAAATATTCTACCAAAAGAAATAACAAAGATATATAATTCATATAATTAATATTTCACTTCACATTTTTTTATTAATTATTGTTACAGAAGTTTCTCCTTTTTCACCCACTGATTCACCCCTCCCTCACCCTCCCCACCCTTTCCCCAGATTGTTGTCCAAGTCCACTGTTCATGCATGCATGCATATAAGTTCTATGGTTTATCTCTCCCTCACTTGTCAGTCTGTACCCCGTTTCCGCATCTCTGGGACTACCCCATTCCTCAGACTGTTATGTTCATTATATTCCACAAATAAGTGAGATCATATGAAACTTGTCTTTCTCTGTTTGGCTTGTTTCATTTAGGATGATACGTTCAAGGTTACTCCATGTAGACACAAAGGATAAGAGATTTTTCTTTCTTACAGCTGCGTAGTACTCCATTGTGTGTGTGTGTGTGTGTGTGTGTGTGTGTGTATATATATATATATATCTATCTATATATATATATATATATATCTATATATATATATATATATATATAGATATATATATATATATATATATATCACAGCTTTTTTATCCATTTGTCTACTGATGGACACTTGGGCAGTTGCCGGATCTTAGCAATTGTAAATAGTGCTGCTACAAACATGGGGGTACATATATTCTTTCTGATTGGTGTTTCAGGCTTTTTAGGGTATATTCCTATAAGTGGGATCACTGGGTCAAATGGAAGTTCAATTTTTAATTTTTTGAGGTAACACCATATTGTTTTCCATAATGGCTGCACCAGTCTGCATTCCCACCAGCAGTGCACTAGAGTCCTTTTTTCTCCACATCCTCGCCAACACTTGTTGTTTGATGATTTGTTGATGGCAGCCATTCTGACAGGTGTGAGGTGATACCTCATTGTTGTTTTAATTTGCATCTCTCTGATGATTAGTGATGATGAGCATTTCTTCATAAGTTTCTTAGCCATTTGTATGTCCTGTTTGGAGAGGTGTCTATTTAGTTCCTCTGCCCGTTTTTTAATTGGATTCTTTGTCTTCCTACTGTGGAGTTGTATGACCACTCTATATGTATTGGAAATTAACCCCTTATCTGACATATCATTGGCAATTATGCTCTCCCATACAGTGGGTTGCCTTTCCACTATGATGATTGTATCTTTCGCTGTGCAGAAGCTTTTCAGTTTGATGTAGTCCCATGTGTTCATTTGCTCCTTTGTTTCTATTGCCTTAGGTGTTGTGTCAGTAAAAAATCTGCTGCGTATGATGTCTGAAATTTTGTTGCCTACAGTCTCTTCTAGGATTTTTATGGATTCATGAGTTACATTTAAGTCTTTTATCCATTTTGAGTTTAGTCTCATGTAGGGTGTAAGTTGATGGTCTAGTTTCTTTTCTCTGCAAGTAGCTGTCCAATTTTCCCAGCATCATTTATTAAAGAGGCTGTCCTTACTCCACTGTATGCTTTTGCCACATTTGTCAAATATTAATTGAGCATAGTGCCTTGGGTCCATTTCTGGGTTCTCTGTTCTGTTCCACTGGTCTACGTGCCAGTTCTTGTGCCAGTACCAGGCTGTTTTGATCATAGTGGTTTTGTAGTATAACCTGAAATCTGGTATTCTGATCCCTCCAACTTTGATTTTCCTTTTCAAGATTGCTGTGGCTATTCGAGGTCTTTTTTGGTTCCATATGAACTTTTGAGGTAATTGTTCTAATTCTGTGAATTATGCCATTGGTATGTTTATGGGGTTTGCATTGAATCTATATATTGCTTTGGGTAATATGGACATTTTAATGATGTTAATGCTTCCAATCCATGAACAGGGTATGTTCTTCCACTTTTTTATATCTTCCTCTATTTCTTTTTTCAATGACCTGTACTTTTCTGCGAATAGGTCCTTTATTTCTTTGGTTAAGTTTATTCCTAGGTAGCTTAATTTTATTTGCCGCAATGGTAAATGGGATTGTTTGCTTATTTTCTCTTTCTGTGAGTTCATGATTGGTGTATAAGAATGCCATAGATTTCTTCACGTTAATTTTGTATCCTGCTACTTTGCCAAATTCATTTATTAAGTCTAGTAAACTTTTCATGCAGTTTTTGGGGTTTTCTATGTACAGTATCATGTCATCTGCAAATAGTGACAATTTCTCTTCCTCCTTTCCAATTTGGATCCCTTTTCTTTTTTTCTTCCTGTCTGATTCCTGTGGCTAAGACTTCCAGTACTATGTTAAATAGGAGTGGCGAAAGTGGGCATCCTTGCCTTTTTCCTGTTCTTAAGGGAAATGCTTTTAGTTTTTCCCCATTGAGTATGATGTTGGCTTTAGGTCTTTCATATATGGCCTTTATTATGTCTAGATATGATCCCTCTATTCCCACAATGCTGAGCGTTTTTATCAGAAATGGATGCTGGATTTTGTCGAAGGCTTTTTTAGCATCTATTGATATGATCATGTGGTTTTTATTCTTCATTTTATTTATGTGGTGTATCACATTTATTGATTTGCGAATATTGTACCAGCCTCGCATCACTGGGATGAATCCCACTTGGTCATGGTGGATAATTTTTTTGTGTATTGCTGGATCCAATTTGCTAGTATTTTGTTCAGGATTTTCCCATCTATGTTCATCAGGGATATTGGCCTGTAGTTTTCTTTCTTTGTTGTGTCCTTTTCTGGTTTTGGAATTAGAATTATGCTGGCTTCATAAAACGAGTTTGGAAGTCTTCCTTCTTCTTGAATTTTATGAAATAATTTGAGGAGAATGGATATTAGTTCTTCTTTGAATGTTTGGTAAAACTCCCCCGTGAAGCCATCCTGGCCTGGGCTTTTGTTTGCTTAGAGAGTCTCGATTACATCTTTAATTTCTTCTGTTGTTATTGATCTGTTCAAGTTTTCTATCTCTTCCTGATCCAGTTTTGGGAGACTATGTGTTTCTAGAAATTTGTCCATTTCGCTTAGATTATCGAATTTGTTGCCATATAATTGTTCATAGTAGTTGTTAACGATCTTTTGTATTTCTGTGGTGTCAATTGCTATCTCTCCTCTTTCATTTCTGATTTTGTGTTTTTGGGTTCTCTCTCTTTGTTTCTTGGTGAGTCTAGATAAGGGTCCATCAATCTTGTTTATCTTTTCAAAAAACCAGCTCTTTGTTTCATTGATCCTTTGAATTTTTTTTTTTTTTTTTTTTTTTTTTTTTTTGGTCTCTATGTCATTATTTCTGCTCTGATCCTTACTATTTCCTTCCTTCCACTTGCTCTGGGGTTTTCTTTTTGTTTGCTCTCTAGTTCCTTAAGATGTGAGGTTTGATAGTCTATTAGAGATTTCTCTTCTTTTTTGATGTAGGCCTGTAGTGCTATGAACTTCCCTCTCAGAACTGCTTTTGCTGCATCCCATAGATTTTGTGTTGTTGTGCCTTCATTTTCATTGGTTTCCAGGAAGTTTTTGATTTCTTCCTTGATCTCCTCTGTGACCCATTCATCGTTTAATAACATGCTATTTAGTTTCCATGTGTTCAAATGTCTTTGTATGTTCTTCTTGCAATTGATTTCTAGTTTCATGCCATTGTGATCTGAGAAGATGCTTGATATAATTTCAATCTTCTTGAACTGTTAGAGACTTAGCTTGTTCCCTAACATGTTGTCTATCTTTGAGAATGTTCCATGTGCATTTGAGAAGAATGTGAATTCTGTAGTTTTGGGGTGTATTTCTCTGTAGATATCTATTAAATCCATTTGGTCTAGTGCTTCATTTAGAGTCTCTGTTTCCTTGCTAATTTTTTGTCTAGAGGATCTATCCACTGATGTCAGCGGGGTGTTGAAATCCCCTGCTATGATTGTATTGCTATCGATTTCTCCTTTGAAGTCCTCCAGAAGTTTTCTAATATATTTTGGTGCTCCTATATTGGGTGCATATATGTTTATCAAGGTTATATCTTCCTGTTGAATAGATCCTTTCAATATTTCATAGTGGCATTCTTTGTCTCTGATTATGGCCTTCAGTCTGAAATCTATTTTATCAGATATAAGTATTGCTACCCCAGGTTTTTTTTCTTTTCCGTTTGCTTGGAAGAATTTTTTCTATCCCTTCACTTTCAATCTATCTGTGTCTTTTGTTGTGAGGTGGGTCTCTTGTAAATAACATATAGATGATTCATGCTTTCTTATCCAATCAGCTACTCTGTGTCTTTTTATGGGAGCATTCAATCCATTTACATTTAAGGTGATTATTGATATGCACTTATTTATTGTCATTTTTGTTTAGTGTGGTTCTATTTTCCTTCCAATTTCTCCTGGTAATTACAGTAGTCCTTTTAACATTTCTTGCAGTGCTGGTTTGGTGCTAATGTATTCCCCTAGTCTTTATTTGTCTGGGAAGCTTTTTGTTTGACCTTCTATTTTGAATGATAGCCTTGCTTGGTAGAGTATTCTTGGTTTCAGATTCTTGTTTTTTATGACCTTGATTACTTCATGCCATTCCATTTTAGCCTGTAGTGTTTCTTGTGAGAAGTCAGCTGAGAGCCTTATGGGGTTTCCTTTGTAGGTAACGTGTTGCTTATCTCTTGGTGCTTTTAGGATTCTCTTTTTGTTTTTAATTTTTGGCAGTTTGATTACTACGTGTCTTGGTGTGGGACTGTTTGGGTTCTTCTTACTTGGGGCTCTCTGTGCTGCTTGAATTTGAATGCCTTCTTTCTTCACCAAATTAGGGAAATTTTCTGTGACTATTTCTTTGAATATATTCTCTAACCCTTGCTTATTTTCTTCTTCTTCAGGGACTCCTATGAAGCAAATATTATTCCGTTTCCAGTTGTCCCACAGTTCTCTTAAGCTGTCTTCTTGTTTTTTAATCTTTTTTTTCCTTTTGGTTTTCTGATTGGTTGATTTCTTCTAGCCTGTCTTCTAATTCACTGATCCGGTCCTCAGCTTCCCCTACTCTGCTTTCTACACCTTCCAATGTGTTTTACATTTCTGATATGTCATTCTTCATTTCTTCCTGTTGGTTTTTAATTTTCAACTGGTTGATATTCAACATTTCTACGTCTTTACTCATGGTGCTCATGTCTTTACACATGCTGTTGAGCTTCTTCAACATCATGGCTCTAAATTCTAGTTCTGTTAACTTGCTTAACTGCACTTCATTTAGCTCATCTTCCATAGAGGTCTCTTGTTCTTTCATTGGGCTTTTGTTTCTGTTTTTCACCATTTTGGCTATCACAGTGGGCTTTGGAGTCTGCCAAATTTTCTCTGTGGGTGTTGGTGTTCTGCTGTTTGTAGCTCCCTCTCCTGGGTTTGGATGTGCCCGGGAGGACCCACTTTAAACACCACCATCAAGTCTTAGCTTTTCAGGTTAGTGCTGCTAGCCCAGGGAATGGTAGTTATCTTCTAACTATTTTTTTGCCTGGAGGCTATTAGTAGAGGTCACCTGAAGACCCTTGGTTTCTGAGTTGCCTGAAAAACTCCCTCAGGTGCTCAGTGTAAGAGGATTTCCTGAGTGTGAGGCAGGAGTTGGTTGTTAATGGGCCTCAATTACCATTTCAATGACCACCAGGTGGGGTTGAATCTCTGAGGGAGGGGCAGCCGCTTCTCCCCTGGGCCCTGTGAAGGAGTCAAATGACCACTGTCCTGTGTGGCTGCACTCAGGGAAAGCTCTTAGCACCCTCCAAATCCCGAGTCACCCCACACAGTTCTAGTCCAGTCTGCCTTCCCTCTGCCGGAGCCTAAGGTGAGTCGCTGCTGCCAATTTAGCCCCTGTCCAGACTCTGCGTCGTGGAGCCGCCTGGGACTTTTAACCCAAGGGCGCTGCTTCCAGCCAAGGGAGGCCCGGCTGCGGCTCAAGCCAAGGGCGTTGCACTCAGCAGAAACCCCAGGACTGAGCCGCGGTAGTGGGACACTGCAGACGTGGCAGTAGCTTCCAGCACAGTCCACTGGTCCCTGCAAGTCCGTGCTCCACCAGCTGAGGGCTTAGCACGCAGAGTTTGCGGGACTCAGCCTTGGTAGCAGCATCCCATCGAGTCTCCTGGTCCCCGCGAGTCTGTGTGGCACCAGCCGAGGGGTTAGCAGGCAACAGAGTTCCCAGGACCCATGCAGGGTTGCAAGGGAGGCGGTAGCAGTAACTTCCCGCCCAGTTTCCTGGTCCCTGCCCAGGCCGCTGCGGACCGTGGGTTCCTGGCCCCCTCTCATGTCCTCGTAAGCCTGCCAGGATTGTGTCAGTGTCCCTGGTTATGTGGTCCTCCAAGGTTTTTTTTGGTTGCCCCTTCCTGACGATTTGCCTTTATTTTCATTGTAAATCCAGTTTGGTCCTGGGAGATGGTTGTGTAGCTCCATTCACTTCACCGCCATTTTGGTTCTGACTTCACATTTCTTAGTTCTATGTTTGAATTATAAGATTTCTATTGGTCAAAACAATAAAACCTGTAAACTGTCTCTTCAAATGCAAACTTTGCTCATTTATCCCATTGCTAAATAAATGCAAATTTTAAGTCACTTTTTGTTTATTGATTCTGACTCTTCTCAATAAACCTATTTTTTTTAGCCTTACCTGTGGACATTTTTGCATTTTTTGTTCAGAAAGAGTGGGAAGGAGAGAAAGGAAGAGAGAGAGAGAAACATCGATGTAAAAGGGACACATTAAGTGGCTGCCTCCCACAGGGACCAACCAGGGCTGGGGACAAACTGTAACCAAGGTATGTGCCCTTAGTGGGAACTGAATTCAGGTCTCTCTGGACTGCAGGCTGATGCTCTAACTACTAAGCCCAACCAGTCAGGGCAATAAACTAATTTTTTAAAAGAAACAAGTGCAAAGTTCAGAGTGAAGTCAAGCTTCTTCCCCTAAAAAAAGACAGTTTAAAGAAACCTCACTTAAAAATTTCTTCCAATTCAAATCTGCCACTTAAATTTATTCTAGTATTTGAAATACTTTATTTATTTTTTATTGTTGAAAATAGTAAAGATGTCCCCCTGTTTTTAACACATACATAAATACATATATTCCAGGAACAGCAGAATTCTCAAAAAGAAGAGCAAAATAAAATGCAGATAAGCAAATTATCAGGTATGAATAGAGTTCAGGGTAATGACTGTAAGGATGTACAACAGCATAAAAAATCCATAGAAAATATGAAAAAACAACCAGTCAGAAATGAAGAATGGCATAGCAGAAATAAAGAATACACTGAAAGGAATAAAAACAGATTAGAGGAAGCAGATGATTAAATAAGCAAATTAGAGACAGGGCAGAAAAGAATCACCCAATCAGAGAAACAAAAAGAAACAATATATTTCTAAAACGGGAAGAGGACCTAAATTAACACCTCTCTAAAGAGGACATACAAATGGCCAGGAGACATATGAAAAAATGCTCAGTGTCAGTAACAATCAGAGAGATATAAATTAAAATAACTATGAGGTATCACTTCACACCTGCCAGAATGGCTGCTATCACAAATCATCAAACAAGTGCTGGCGAAGGTGTGGAGAAAAGAATATGCTACTACACTGCTGGTGGGAATGCAGACCTGTACAGCCACTATGTAAAACACTATGTTGTTTCCTCAAAAAATTAAAAATGGAACTGCCATTTGACCTAGTAACTCACTTCTAAGAATATATTCTAAGAAGCCTAAAACACCAATCAGAAAGAATATATGTACCCCTATGTTCCTAGCAGCACTATTTATAATCACCAAGATCTGGAAACAGCCCAAGTGTCCATCAGTAGATGAGTAAATTAAAAAGCTGTAGTACAGGTACACAATGAAATACTTTGCAGCTATAAAAATAAAGATCTCTTATCCTTTGAGATGGCATGGAAGGACCTGGAGAGTATTATGCTAAGCAAAACAAGCCAAGCATAGAAGACAAATATTACATGACCTCACTTATTTGTGAAATATAATGAACTAAACAAACAGATGAATAAAATTAACCCAGAGACATAGATATGGGGTACAGACTGACAAGCCTAAGAAGAGTGGGAGTTTGGGGGACAAGATAAACAACAGAATCTACATGCATGTATGTATGACCAATGAACATAGACAACAAAGCTGGGGATGCGGGGGGGAGTATGGTGTCAATGGGGGAAAAATGAGAAACATCTGTAACAAATACAAATTAATAAAAAAAAATGCAAGGCAAAAAATAAAGCTATAGTACATATAAACAATGGAATACTATGCAGCTGTAAGAAATATCTCTTAACACTTGAGACCACATCGAGGGACCTGTAGAGCATTATGCTAAGCAAAATCAGCAAACCAGAGAAGGTCAAATATCACATGTTCTCACTTACTTGTGGAATATAATAAACAAAATAACCTGATAAACAAAATAGATCGAGAGACATAGAAGTAGGGTACAGACTGACAAACCTTAAAAGAGGGGTTTGGGTAGGAAAGAATAAATAAACCACAGAACTGATATGCATGTATGCATAACCATGGATATAGACAATAATGCTGGAGACAGGGTTGTGGGGAGGCATCAGGAAGAGGCTGTCAATGGGAAAAAAGAAAAAAACATCTGTAACAAAAATTAATTAATAAAAAATATTCAAGGTGCAGTTTAAGTGAGCTGTGGGGCAACATGATACACAACAATATCTGCATTATAGAAGTACCAGAAAGAGAAGACAGGGAGCAAGGGATAGATAACCTGTTTGAAGACATAATGGCAGAAAACTTCCCTAACCTGGTGAATAAAAAGGTCACACAATTCCAGAAAGCACATAGAGTCCCACAACAAGAGCCGAAACAGGCACACACAAAGACACATCATAATTTAAATGCCAAAAATTAAATGAAGAGAGAATCTTAAAAGCAACGCAAGAAAAGTAATTTGTTACCTATAAGTGAGTTCCTATTAGGCTGTCAGTGGATTTCATAACGGAAGCACCCTAGGCCAGAAGGGGATGGCAGGAACTATTCAAGCTAATGAAAAGCAAGGAACAGAAACCAAGTTTATTCCATCTAGAAAGGCTATCATTCAAAATAGAAGGTGAAATAAAGAACTCCACAGATGAAAAAAGACTAAAGGACTTTATTACCATCAAACCAGCACTGCAAAAAGTGTTAATGGGACTGCTGTAATAAGAAGAAATATAGAGAGAGCAACATAGGCCTAGAGATTTAAAATGACAATAAATAAGTACTTATCAATAATAACCTTAGAAGATTCGAAAATGGCAGTGGCTTCAATGGAAGCTACACAGATCATCTCCCTGGACCAAACTGAAATTACAACTAAAATAAAGACAAATTGTCAGGAATAAGCAACAGAAAAGCAGCTTGCGAGGACCATATAAGCAGGGACAATAAATCAATCGTGGTAGGATTGCCAAGATGTGAGAGGGGGGCTGGGAGCCCAAGGACAGCAGCGGTCTTACCTGTGAGCAGCTCACTCAGGGTAAAACTCCTAAGCCCAATCCATAGTGCAGAGGGATGAGACAGAGCACTAAAATACCCACAGCCACTCACTTTGGGCTCAAACAGAGGGAGGGAGGACTGAACTGGAGCTGTGTGGGGATACTCAGGATTTAGAGGGCACTCAGAGATTTTACTGAGTTTTGGCCATGCAGGACAGAGTCCAACTTACTCCTTCCCAGGACTCTGGGAAAAGGTGGTGGCCCCTCCCTCAGAGATTCAAACTCACCCAGGTGGGCCAAAGAAATGCAATTGAGGCTCATTAACAGCCAGCATTTCGCCCACCTTCAAGAAATCCTCTTACACTGAACACTTGAGGAAGTTTTTAATTCAAATGAGAAACCAAGGCTCATCAAGTAATGGAGACTAATCGCCTCCAGGCAAAAGATAGAGGATAACTGAGCCTTTCCTGGGCTTGCAAATCTACCTAGAAAAGTAAGACATTAGGGTGGTGTTTAACGTGGGTCTTCCCATGCTCATTCGAACCCAGTAGAGGTATCCACAAAGAGCAGAACACAAACACCCACAGAGAAAATTTGGCAGGATCCAAAACTCACTGAGATAGCCAAAATGGTGAAACAAAAAAACAAATCCATAATGAAAGTACAAGAGACCTCCACCGAAGATGAGATCAGTGAAATGCAGTTAAACAAGTTATCAGAGGTAGAGTTCAGAGCCATGATCTTGAAGACGTTCAACAGCATAAGGACATAAATACCATGAGTAAAAATTTAGAAACACTGAAAATCAACCAATTGGAAAAGAAGAAAGACATAGCACAAATAAAGAACACATTGGAAGGACTAAACAGCAGAGTAGAGGAAGCTGAAGACCAGAAAACTAAAAAGAAAAAGTAATGACGAAAACAGTAAGACAGCTTAAGAGAACTGTGGGACAATTGAAAACATAATGATATTCACATCATAGGAATCCTCGAAGTAGAAGAAAATGAGGAAGAGTCAGAGAATATATTTGAAGAAATACTGTCAGAAAACTTCCATAATTTAAGGGAGGAAGAAGGCATTCAAGTTCAAGAAGCACAAAGAGCCCCCCCCCCCAAAAGAACCCAAACAGGCCCACACCAAGACACATAGTAATTAAAATACCAAAAAAATAAAGACAAAGAGAATCCTCAAGGCAGCAAGAGATAAGCAACAGGTTACCTACAAAAGAACCCCCATAAGGCTAACAGCTGACTTCTCAACAGAAACACTACAGGCCAGAAGGGAATGGCATAAAGTTATCAAATCATGAAAAACAAGGATCTGAATTCAAGACTACTCTATCCAGCAAGACTGTAATTCAAAATATAAGGTCAAATAAAAAGATTCACAGAACAAAACAAACAAAATGCTCAGGGCATACATTAGCACCAAATCTGCACTGCAAGTAATGTTGAAAGGAATGTGGTAATTAGTAGAAGAAATAGGAAGAAAAATGTAACCACACTAAACAAAAATGGCAAAAAATAAGTATATATCAATAATCACCTTAAATGTAAATGGATTGAATGCTCTGATAAAAAAAAAACACAGAGTAGCTGATTGGATAAGAAAGCATGACTCATATATATGTTGTTTACAAAAGACCTATCTCACAACAAAAGCTTCACAAAAGTTGAAAGTGAAAAAATGGAAAAAAATCTTCCAAGCAAACAGAAAGAAAAAAAAGCTGGGGTAGCAATACACATATATAATAACATAGAATACAAAATGAAGGCCATAACTAGAGACAAAGAAGGTCATGACATAATATTGAAAGGATCTATCCAAAAAGAAGATATAACTTCGATAAACATATATGCCCCCAATATAAGAACACCAAAATATATTTAAAAAATTTTGGAGTACTTCAAAGAAGAAATCGACAGCAATATAATCATAGCAGGGGACTTCCACACCCTGCTGACATTACTAGATAGATCCTTTAGACAAAAAATTAACAAGGAAATGAGACTCTAAATGAAGCACTACACCAAATAAATTTAATAGATATCTACAGACAATTACACCCCAAAACTACAGAATTCACATTCTTCTCAAGTGCACATGGGGCATTCTCAAAGAAAGACCACATGTTAGGACATAAAGCAAGTCTCTACACATTCAAGAACATCAGATAACAATGCCATAAAATTAGAAATCAATAGTAACAAGATCATGCAAAGACATTTGAGCACATGGAGGCTAAATAGCATGTTATTAAACAATGGATGGGTCACCGAGGAGAACAAGGAAGAAATTAAAAACTTCCTGAAAAGCAATGAAAATGAACACAAAACAACACAAAATTTATGGGACACAGAGAAAGCAGTTCTGAGAGGGAAGTTCATAGCACTACAGGCTTACCTCAAGAAAAAAGAAAAATTTCTAATACACTATCTAACCTCACAACTTAAAGAAATAGAAAGCACACAAAAAGAAAACCCCAGAACAAGTAGAAGGAAGGAAATAGTAAAGATCAGAGAAGAACAAAATGACATGGAGACAAAACAACAACAACACACACACACACACGAAAACAAAAAAAAATTCAAAGGATCAATGAAAGAAAGCTGGTTCTTTGAAAAGATACACAATATTGATGGATCCTTAGCTAGACTCACCAAAAAACAAAGAGTGAAACCAAATACACAAAATCAGAAATGAAAAGGGAAAAGTAACAACTGACACCACAGAAATGCAAAGGATCATTATCAAAAATTATGAATAATTATATGACAACAAATTTGACAATCTAAGTGAAATGGACAAATTTCTGGAATCACATAGTATCCCAAAACTGGACTGTGAAAAGACAGAAAATTTGAACAAACCAATAACAACTAAGAAAATTGAAGATGTATTCAAGACCCTCCCAGCAAACAAAAGCCCAGGCCTGGAAGGCTTCAAATGGGAGTTTTACCAAACATTCAAAGAAAAACTAACACCCATTCTCCATAAAACGAGACTTCCATACTCGTTTTATGAGGTCAGCATAATTCTAAATCCAAAATCAGAAAAAGACAATACAAAGAAAACTACAGGCCAATATATCTGATGAACATAGATGCCAAAATCCTGGACAAAATACTAGCAAATCGAAACCAGCAATGCATCAAAAAAATTATTCACCATGAACATTGAGATTCACCCTAGGGATGCAAGGCTGGTACAATATTTGCTAATCAATAAATGTGATACACCACATAAACAAAGGTAAGATAAAAACCACATGATCCTATCAATAGATGCTGAAAAACCATTTAACAAAATCCAGCACCCATTTCTGATAAAAACACTCAGCAATGTGAAAATAAGTGGATAATATCTCAACATAATAAAGGCCATATATAAAAAACCTACATCCAACATCATGCTCAATGAGCAAAAACTAAAAGCATTTTTCTTAGAAACAGGAACAAGACAGGGATGCCCACTTTTGCAACTCTTATTCATTTATTTATTTATTTATTTATTTATTTATTTATTTGTTTGTTTGTTTGTTTTAGTTACAGATGTCCCCCCCCATGGACAGCTACCACCTCATCTCCTGCCAATTCCGAGCTTTGTTGTCTATATACATTGTTTATGCATATATGCATAAAGTTTTGTGGTTCATCTCTTCCCTCCACAACCCCCCTCCTCTAAGGTTTGTCATTCTGTACCCTACCTCTATGTCTCTGTCACCACTTTTATTTAACATAGTATTGGAAGACTTAGCCACAGCAATTAGACATGAAAAAAAAAAAATAAAACAAATCCAAATTGGAAAGGAGAAAGTGAAACTATCATTATTCACAGGTGACATGATATTATACATAGAAAACCCTAAACACTCTATAAAAAAATCTCCTAGACTTAATAAATAAATTTGGAAAAGTAGCAGAATAAAAACTTAATGTCAAGAAATTTAGGGCATTTTTATACGCCAATGATGAACTCACAGAAAGAGAAACTAAAAAAAAATTCCATTTACCATCGTGGCAAAAAAAAAAAAATTAAGATGCTTAGGAATAAAGTTAACCAAAAAGTAAAGAACCTATTTGCAGAAACCTACAAGACATTGGAAAAGTAAATAGAGGAAGATATAAAAAAGTGGAAGAACATAACTTGTTCATGGATTGAAAAAATTAACATTATTATAATGTCCTTATTCACCAAAGCAATCTATAGATTCAATGCAATCCCTATCAAATGCCAACAACAGAACTAGAACAAATACTTTAAATTTTCATATGGATGAAAAATAGACCCTGAATAGCCACAGAAATCTTGAAACAGAAGAATAAAGTAGGTGGGACCACAATACCGGATATCTGGTTATACTACAAAGCCACTGAAGAAAATGTAGGCAACAAAATTTTGGATATTATATGCAGCAAAATTACTGATACATCACCTAAGGCAACAGAAACAAAAGAAAAAAAATGAACACATGGGACTACATCAAACTAAGAACCTACTGCACATAAAAAGAAACAAGCAACAATATGGAAAATTAACTTACTTTATGGGATAGCATAATCTCCAATGATACATCAGATAAGGGGCTAATTTCCAAAATACAAAAAGTGCTCATAAAACTCAACAAAAGGAAGACAAAAAAACCAATTATAAAATGGGCAGAGAAACTAAATCAATACCTCTCCAAACAGGAAATACAAATGGCCAAGAGACATATGAAGAATGTTCAACACCACTAACGGTCAAAGAGATGCTAATTCAAACAACTATGAGGTATCACGTAACACCTGTCAGAATAACCACCATCAACAAATCATCAAACAAGTGTTGGCTAGGTGTGGAGAAAATGGGACTCTAGTAAACCACTGATGGGAATGCAGACTGATGCAGCCACTACAGAAACCACTATGGTGTTATCTCAAAAAATTGAAAATTGAATTGCCATTTAATCCACTGATCCCACTTCTAGGAATATGCCCTAAGGAGCCTAAAACACCAATCAGAAAGTATCTATGTTCCCCCATGTTCATAGCAGAACTATTTACAATAGCTAAGATCTGGAAACAGCCAAGTGTGCATTAGTATATGAATAGATAAAAAAAGTGTGGTACAGCCCTGGCCGGTTTGGCTCAGTGGTTGGAGCATTGGCCTGCAGAACAAGGACTCCAGGATTCAGTTCCCACTAAGGGCATGTATATAAATAAATAAATAAATAAATAAATAAATAAATAAATAAATAAATAAAACATGTGGTACATATACACAATGGAGTAGTATGCAGCAGTAAGAAAGAAAGATCTCTTATGTTTTAAAATGACATGGAGAGACCTGGAGAGTATTATCCTAAGTGAAACAAGCCAAGCAGAGACAAACAAATATCACATGATCTCACTTATTTGTGGAATATAATGAACATACCTGTCTGAGGAACAGGGTAGACCCAGAGACATTGAAGTAAGATACAGACAGACAACCCTCTGAAGAGGGTGTTGGGAGGGGGAGAAAAGAGATAAACCACAGGACTTATTTGCATGTACACATAACCAATGGAATAGGGTGCAGAAAATGGGAGGAGGGTGTCAATGAAGAAAAATGGAGAAACATCTGTAACAAAAATAAATTAATACAAAAAAAAAAAACATGCATTCTCAGAATTATTGACTCTCTGCAAGTTCAAGAAGACTGAAATACTATCAAGCATCTTCTGAGATCACAATGGCATAAAACTAGAAATCAATCACAACAAGAGCATGATAGGACATTGGAAAACATGGAGGCTAAATAGTGTGTTATTGAATAATGAATGGGTTACTATGAAGATCAAGAAAGAAATAAGAAACTTCCTGAAAACCAATGAAAATGAACACACAACAGCACAAAATCTATGAGATGCCACGAATACAGTTCTGAGAGGGAAGTTCAGAGCAATACAGGCCTACCTCAAGAAACAGAAAACATTTCTTATAGGCCACCTAACCTCACAAATTAAAAAACTAGAATGCAAACAGAAAGAAAACCCCAGAGCAAGTAGAAGGAAGGAATAATAAAGATCAGAGCAAAAATAAATGACATGGAGACCAAAAATAGAAATTAATTCAAAGGATCAATGTATCAAAGAGCTGGTTCTTTGAAAACATAAACAAGATTGATGGACCCTTAGATAGATTCACCAAGAAACAAAGAGAGAGAACCCAAATACACAAAATCAGAAATAAAAGAAGTAATAATAACTGACACCACAGAAATACAAAGGATTGTTAACAAATATTATAAACAATTATATGGCCACAAATTCGACAATCTAAGTGAAATGGACAAAGTTCTAGGAACACATAGTTTCCCAAAAGTGGACCGGGAAAAGATAGAAGACTTGAACAGACCAATAACAACAAAAGAAATTGAAGATGTAATCAAGACTCTCCAAGCAAACAAAAGCCCAGGCATGGACGGCTTCACAAGGGAAATTTACCGAATATTCAAAGACATAATACCCATTCTCCTGAAACTATTTCAAAAAATTCAAGAAGAAAGACTTTCAAACGCATTTTCAGAGGCCAGCATAATTCAAATTCCAAAACCAGAAAGCGACACTACAAAGAAAGAAAACTACAGGCCAATATCCCTAATGAACATAGATGCCAAAATCCTGAACAAAACACCAGCAAATCGAATCCAGCAATACATCAAAGGAATGCAAAGCGGGTACAATATTCGCAAATCAATAAATGTGATATACCACATAACCAAAATGAGGGGATTCCAAAATGGCAGCAGAGTGATTGGAAGATACACAGACTGTCTCCCAGGACCAAACTGGAATTAGAAATTAAAATAAAGACAAATTATCGGTAAAAAGCAACAGAAAAGCAGCTCATGAGGACCATAAAATCAGTGACACTGTCTCAATCCTGGTAGGATTTTGGAGGTACAAGAGGGGGACTCAAAGCCCACAGTCAGCAGTGGCCTTACTTGTGAAGAGCGCCCTTAGAGTTAAAGACACATGAGGCTCCACAGCCAGAGCCAGGACAGACACTAAAATAAACACAGCCATTCAAATTTGGCTCCAGCAGCAAGAGAGCAGATAAGACTGGAACTGTGGGGGGGAACTCAGGATATGGAGGGCGCACAGAGATTTTGCTGACTTGTGGCCATGCAGGATGGTGATCAACTTACTTCTTCACAGGACTCTGGGAAAAAGCAGTGGCCCAACCCTCAGAGATTTAACCCCACCCAAGTGGGCCAATGAAATGCAAATTGAGGCTCATTAACAATGAGTTTCTGCCCCACCCTAGGGAGCTCCCCTTATGCTGAACACCTGAGGGAGTCTTTATTCAACTGAGAACACAAGGCTCTTCAAGTAGCCACAACTGACAGCCCCAGGCAAAAAAGTAGAGGATAACCGAATCGTTCCTGGGCTAGCATCTCTATCCAGGAAAGTAAGACTTAACAGTGGTGTTTAATGTGGGTCCTACCTCGCTCATCCAAACACAGGAGAAAGAGCCACAAAGAGCAGAACACCAATATACACTGGAAAAATTTAGCAGGCTTCAAATCCCACTGTGATAGCCAAAATGCTGAACCAAAAAAACAAATGCCAAACAAAAAAACCAAAGAGCTCAACAAAAGATGAGATAAATGAGGTGCAGTTAAGCAAGTTAACAGAGTTAGAATTCAGAGCAATGATCTTGATGTCTGAAATTTTGTTGCCCATAGTTTCTTCTAGGATTTTTATGGATTCATGAGTCACATTTAAGTCTTTTATTCATTTTGAGTTTATTCTTGTGTAGGGTGTAAGTTGATGGTCTAGTTTCATTTTTCTGCATGTAGCTGTCCAAATTTCCCAGCACTATTTATTAAAGAGACTGTCCTTACTGCACTGTATGCCCTTGCCACCTTTGACAAATATTAATTGAGCATATTGCATTGGGTCCATTTCTGGGTTCTCTGCTCTGTTCCACTGGTCTATATGCCTGTTCTTGTGCCAGCACCAGGCTGTTTAGATTACGGTGGCTTTGTAGTATATTCTGAAATCTGGTAATGTGATCCCTCCAACTTTTTTCTTCCTTTTCAAGATTGCTGTGGCTATTCGAGGTCTTTTTTGGTTCCATATGAACTTTTGAAGTACTTGTCCTAATTCTCTGAAGTATGCCGTTGGTATTTTGATGGGGATTGCATTGAATCTACAGATTGCTGTGGGTAGTATGGACATTTTAATGATGTTAATTCTTCCAATCCATGAACAGGGTATGTGCTTCCACTTTTTTATATCTTCCTGTATTTCTTATTTCAATGACCTGTAGTTTTCTGCAAATAGGTCCTTTATTTCTTTGGTTAAATTTATTCCTAGGTATCTTAATTTTTTTGCTGCAATGGTAAATTGGATTGTTTTCTTAGTTTCTCTTTCTGTGAGTTCATCCTTGGTGTATAAGAATTCCATCGATTTCTTGACGTTAATTTTGTATCCTGCTACTTTGCCAAATTCATTTATTAAGTCTAGTAAACTTTTGATGGAGTCTTTGGGGTTTTCTTTATATAGTATCATGTCATCTGCAAATAATGACAGTTTCACTTCCTCCTTTCCAATTTAGTCCCTTTTATTTTTTCTTCCTGTCTGGTTGCTGTGTCTAAGACTTCCAGTACTATGTTAAATAAGAGTGGTGAAAGTGGGCATCCTTGCCTTGTTCCTGTTCTTAAGGGAAATGCTTTTAGTTTCTGCCCATTGAGTATGATGTTGGCTGTAGGTCTTTCATATATGGCTTTTATTATATCTAGATATGATCCCTCTATTCCCACATTGATGAGCATTTTTATCAGAAATGGATGCTGGATTTTGTCAAAGGCTTTTTCGGCATCAATTGATATGATCATGTGGTTTTTATTCTTCATTTTATTTATTGATTTGCAAATATTGAACCAGCCTTGCATCCCTGGGATGAATTCCACTTGGTCATGGTGTATAATTATTTTGGTGTATTGCTGGAGCCTATTTGCTAGTATTTTGTTCAGGATTTTGGCGTCTATGTTCATCGGGGATATTGGCTTGTAGTTTTCTTTCTTTGTAATGTCTTTTTCTGGTTTTTAATAATCCCACTTCTTGAAATATACTCTAAGAAGCCTGAAACACCAATCAGTAAGAATATATGTACACCAATGTTCACAGCAGCACTATTTACAATAGCTAAGATCTGAAAACAACCCAAATGTCCATCAGTATACAAATGGATAAAAAAGCTGTGGTACATGTACACAATGGAGTACTAGACAGCCATAAGAAAGAAAGGTCTCTTATTCTTTGAGATGATATGGAGGGACCTGGAGAGTATTATCCTAAGCAAAACATGCCAAGCAGAGATTGAAAAATATCACATGATCTCAGTTATTTGTGGAATATAATGAACCTAACAGCCTGAGTAATGGAGTAGTCCCAGAGATGTGGAAGTGAGGTACAGACTGACAATACCCAGAAGTGGTGGTGCGTGGGGGAGAGATAAACAATAAAACTTATATGCATGTATGCGTGAACAATGGATATGGCCAACAAACCTGGGTACAGGGTGGGGAGGGAGGGGAAGGTGGGTATCAGTGGGGGCAAAAGGGGAAACATCTATAATAAAAATAAATTAATTAATTAATTTAAAAATATCCAGCAACAATTTTTGATAAATACTGTTATCAACGTAAGATTAGAGAGAGCATAACTCAATATAATAAAGGCTATATATGAGCCCCAGCCAGTTTGACTTAGCGGTTAGAGTGTCAGCCTGTGGACCAATTTATTGTGGGTTTGATTCTAGTCAATGGCACATACCTTGGTTGCTTTTTCCCCAGCCCTGGTCTGAGTTATGCCAAATGCAACCATTTGATATGTCCTTCTCACATTGATGTTTTCTTCTCTCTCTCCTCTGTCCCTTTCTCTCTTCCGTTCTATCTGAAAATAAATAAAAGTATATCCTCATGTGAGGATTTTAAAAAATGGCCATATATCACAAACTTGCAGCGAACAATATAGTCAATAGGCAAAAGCTTTGTTTCCATTAAGAATAGAAATAAGATAGGGATATCCGATTTTACCACTGCTATTTATATAGTACTGGAAGTCGTAGTCACAACAATTAGAAAAAAGTAAAGGCGAAAGGCATACAATTTGAATAGGAGGAAGTGAAACTGTCATTATTTGCAGATGGATGACATGATGTTACACATAGAATACCCTAAACTCCACAAAAAATATACTAGATTTAATAAATACGTTTAGCAAAGTAGCAGGATACAAAATTATCAAGGAATCGATGGCATTTTTATACACCAAGAATGAACTCCCAGAATGAGAATCTAACAAATAATCCCATTTACAATTGACATGCCAATAACAATCAAGGCTCAACAACAAAATGAGGACACATAAAACCCACACAAGGAACACATCTGGAGCTCCAACTTCAGGTGATGGGGAGGCTGAATCTCTGAGCCCCACAGGGCACCTATTACATAAGCCCACTAAACTAAGACAAGGAAACATAAAAGTACTACTGAATACATAGATGCATATACAGGGAGGCAGCTAAAATGATAACACAATGGAACATGTCCCAAATGAAAATACAGAACAAATCTCCATAAAAAGAACTAAACAAAATAAAAACAAGCAATGTACCATATGCAGAGTACAAACCAGTTTTCATAAGGATGCTCAATGATTTCAATAAGAACTTCAACAAACAAATAGAAAACAGAAAAAATGTATATAGAAAACATAAAAAAGCAGTCACAAATGAAGAATAAAATAAGTGAAATAAAGAATGCATTGGAGAAAATCAACAGTAAATTAGATGAAGAGGAGGATCAAATTAACAATTTTAATGATAACATTGCAGAAAACAATAAAAACAGCAAAAGGAAAAAAAGGAAAACAAAAATTTGAGAATAGACTTTTGATCAAGATGGTGGTGTAGGTAAATACAGTACTCACCTCCTCCCACAACCACATCAAAACTATAACTAAATTACAGTACAACCATCATTCAGAACAGCCTGAAATCAAGCTGAATGGAAATCCTACAACTATGAAATTAATGAAGCCACATCAAGATTGGTAGGAGGAGGGGAGGAATGGAAAGGCTGGTCTGACAACCATGTGAGGCAGATGAAAATCAGAAGTAATACCTCAGCTGTAAAAATTCTCCCAGAGGAGCAAGAGGCCTCAGTCCCACACCAGATCCTCCCAACCCCCACTCAGGGTTCCAGTGACAGGAAAAGAAGTCCCCATAACTATTGGTTTTAAAAACCAGTGGGAACTGAGGCTGAGGCTCCTAGATTCCCTGGTAGTTCCTCTTAAAGGACTTACTCAGAATTACTCCGTCTGGGCTCCACCATAGGGGAATCAGTTTGAAAGGCACCAGAGACATACAAGTGAGTTGTTTGGCATCGGGTTGAGAGCTGAAGAAGCAGCTTTCTCCTGCAGAGATATAATGGCAGAAGTTATTTTCCCTTTGGTGTGCCCTTCCCTCATGAGGCCAGCAGATGGGCACAATATTTGTGAGTTCAGCAATCTGGCTCAAATTGTTTGCCCCACCCTGGTGATTCCCTAAGACACAGCCCCATCAAACTTTTTGGCCCACCCAAACTATATCCAGTGGATTTACCATAGAAACGGCCTGTCTGGGCTCATGTTTCAGATTTTCCTATAATCTCTCAAACAGGCATTATTGGGCCTCAGTGAGCTCCATACCTCTCATCAAGTGGCCACAAGCTTGGAACTTTCAGTAGTCACTGTTGGTTTATAGCTTGTTCTTGCCTGGATACCTTCAAGCACAGCACAAGAAGCAACCATTTGCAGATAGCTCTGTAGCTTGTGCCTGCTGATTCTGGGATGAACATAGGCAGTGGTTGACCTTAGTCTGTGCCTCCTGGGAGGCCCCAGAGCCAAAACACCAAGGGGACAGATTCAGACTACATCAAAACACCACCACCCAGCTCCCTCCACAAGCAACACACTGAAGAAGTGGACTTAGTGAGTACCAAAGCCCTGTTGGTGTCAGTCTTGCTCTGTGTGGTGGGCCTCTGCACAGCTGATTCTCCAATGTGGTCAGAGGCCAGTGGTCAGTGGTCATAGCCAGTCCTTGCAGCTGATCAGCCTTAGTAAATCCCTCTCATTGATGTACCAACAGCAACCAAGACTCAATTACAACAGAAGGGTGTACAGTCCACAAGGGGAGTGAACCTTGAGTGCCCAGCTGGGGTGATCAAGGAGGCTGTGTCACTGGACCCAATAGGACACCTACTAAAATAGGCCATCCTAGGAAGCCTAACAGACATAGCAGCTCTACCTAATACATAGAAACAAACACAAGGAGGCAGCCAAAATGAGGAGACAAAGAAACATGTCCCAAAAGAACAGAAAAAATCTCCAGGAAAAAAAAAAAACAAAAACAAAATGTAGATAAGTATTCTAACGAATGCAGAGTTTGAAACAATGGTTGTAAGTATACCCAAGAAACTTAGTGAGGACCTCAAGAGTATAAAAGGGACCAGTCAGAAATGAAAAATGCACAGTCATAAATGAAATATGTATAGTCAGAAATGCAGCATAAACTAACCAAAATAAAAAATAATTTACAGAGAATCATTATTAGAGTAGGTGAAGCCGGGAAGCAAACCATCAATTTGGATTACCAGGAAGCAAAAAACACCCAATCAGAATAGCAAAAAGAAATAAAGAATCCCCCAAAAGTGAGGATAGTGTAAGCACCTTCTGGGACAACTTCAGGTGTACCAACATTCATCGTGTGGGAGTACTGGAAAAAGAGAGTGAGCAAGAAATTAAAAACCTATTTGAAAAAAAATGACAGAAAATTTCCCTAACTTGATCAGGGAAACAGACATTCAAGTCCAGGAAGCACAGAGAATTCCAAACAAGATGAACCCAATAAGGCCCACACCAAAACAGGTCATAATTAAAACGCAAAATGTTAAAGACAAAGAGAGAATATTAACAGCAGCAAGAGAAAAGCAGTTACCAACAAGGGAACATCCATAAGACTGTCAGCTGATTTCTCAACAGAATCTTTGCAGGCCAGAAGGGAGTGGCAAGAAATATTCAAAGTGATGTAGAGCAAGGACCTACAACCAAGATTTCTCTGTCCTGCAAAGCTGTCATTTACAATCGATGGACATATAAACAACTTCCCAGACAATAAAAAGTAAAGGAGATCATCACTACCAAGCCAGTATTATATGAAATGATGAAGAATTTTACTGAAGAAGAGAAAGATAAAAAATATGAACAATAAAATGATAATAGATACATATCTATTAACAATTGGATCTACAAACAAAATGAACAAGCAGAAAAGAAACAGACTCATAGATACATAGAAATATGTGTTGGTTGCCAGATGGGAGGAGAGTTGAGGAGATCAGTGAAAAAGGTGAAGGAATTAAGGAGTACAAATTGATTGTTAGACTGAAGAACCTCAGAGGGAAAAGTGAGGAGATGGAAAGAAATAAACTGAACGTATATGAATATAGGCATAGCCAACAGACACAGACAATAGTGTGGGAAGTGATTGAGGGGGACAGGAGCATAGAAGAGGATGTCAATGTAGAAAAAAAGTGGAGACATCTGTAATACTTTCAACAATGAAGATAACATTGTGTAAACAGTGTGGATAGCATAAGAAGACTCTAGGAAATCAAATAAATCAATATTTGCATCATAAAAGTACCTGAAGGAAAAAAAAAGAGGGAAAGCAATTGAAAATCTATTTAAAGAAATAATGATGAAAAACTTTTCTAACCTGGTGAAGAAAATAGATATAAGTCCAGGAAAAACAGAGTCTCAAACAGGATGAACCCCAAGGGGCTCACGCCAAGACACATCAGCATTAAAATTTCAAAGGTTAAAGACAAAGAGAGAACCTTAAAATCAGCAAGAGAAAAACAATTAGTTACATACAAAACAACTCCCATAAGATTGGCAGCTGATTTCTCAACAGAAATTTGCAGGCCTTAAGAGAGTGGAAATAAATATTAAAAGTGATAAAAAGCAAGGGCTTTCAACTAAGACTATTCTACCCAATGAAACTGTCACTTAGAATCAAAAAACAGAAAATGGGCTTCATAGACCAAAAAAAATAAATAAATAAATAAAAGTGTTTATAACCTTCACACCAGTATTATAAAAAATGTTAAAGGGTCTTATTTAAGAAGAATAAAGAAAAAAATCAAAATATAAATAACAAAATGTAAAAATTGCATATATATGAACAATCACTTTATTTTTTCATTTTTATTTATTAATTTTTTTTGTTACAGATGTTTCTAATTTTCCCCCATTGAAACCCTACTTTCCTTCCCCCACACAGCATCCCAGCTTCGTTGTCTATGTTCATTGGTCACGCATACATGCATGTAAGTTCTGTGGGTGATCTATTCCCCCTAAACCCCCTCCTCTGAGGCTTGTCAGTATATACCCATCTCCATGTCTCTGGGTTAATTTTGTTCAACAGTTTCTTTAGTTCATTATATTTCACAAGTAAGTGAGATCATGTGATATTTGTCTTTCTGTGCTTGGCTTGTTTCGCTTAGCATAATACTCTCCAGGTTCCTCCATGTCGTCTCAAAAGAAAAGAGATCTTTCTTTCTTACAGCTGCATAGTACTCCATTGTGTAAATGTACCATGGCTTTTTTATCCATTTGTCTACTGACAGACATTTGGGCTGTTTCCAGATATTACCTATTGTAAATAGTGCTGCTACAAACATGGGGGTACATATATTCTTTCTGATTGGTGTTTCAGGCTTCTTAGAGTATATTCCTAGAAATGGGATTACTGTGTCAAATGGAAGTTTAATTTTTAATTTTTTGAGGTAACACCATATTGTTTTCCATAGTGGCTGCACCAGACTGCATTCTCACCAGCAGCGTACTAGAGTCCCTTTTTCTACACAACCTCGCCAACACTTGTTGTTTGATGATTTGTTGATGGCGGCCATTCTGACAGGTGTGAGGTGATACATCATAGTTGTTTTAATTTGCATCTCTCGGATGATTAGTGATGTTGAGCATTTCTTCCTATGTCTCCGCCATTTGTAGGTCCTGTTTGGAGAGGTGTCTATCAAGTTCCTCTGCCCATTTTTTTTTTATTGGATTCTTTCTCTTATTTTTGTTGAGCTGTATGAGCACTCTATATGTATTGGAAATTAACCCCTTATCTGATATATCATTGGCAATTTTTCTCTCCGATACAGTGGGTTGCCTTTCCATTTTGATGACTGTATATTTTGCTGTGTAGAAGCTTTTGAGTTTGATATAGTCCCATGTGTTCATTTTCTCCTTCATTTCTGTTGCCATAGGTGATGTATCCATGAGAATTCGGCTGCATATAATGTCTGAAATTTTGTTGCCTACTTTTTCTTCTAAAATTTTTATAGATTCATGAGTCACATTTAAGTCTTGTATGCATTTTCAGTTTATATTTGTGTATGGTATAAGTTGAGGGTCTCCTTACATTTTTCTGCATGTAGCTGTCCAATTTGCCCAGCACCATTTATTAAAGAGGCTGTCTTTACTCCACTGTATGCTGTTGCCACCTTTGTCAAATATTAATTGAGCATATTGCCTTGGGTCCATTTCCAGGTTCTCTTTTTTGTTCCACTGGTTTATATGACTATTCTTGTGCCAGTACCAGGCTGTTTTGATTACAGTGGCTTTGTAGTATAACCTGAAATCTGGTAATGTTGTCCCTCTACCTTTGTTCTTCTTTTCCAAGATTGCTGTGGCTATTCGAGGTCTTTTTTGGTTCCAGATAAACTTTTGAAGTATTTGTTTTAATTTTGTGAAGTAAGTCGTTGGTATTTTGATGGAGATTGCATTGAATCTATAGATTGCTGTGGGTCGTATGGACATTTTAATGATGTTAAGTCTTCCAATCCATGAACAGGGTATGTGCTTCCACTTATTTATATCTTCCTCTATTTCTTTTTTCAATGACCTGTAGTTTTCTGCCAATAGGACCTTTATTTCTTTGTTTAAGTTTATTCCTAGGTATCATAATTTTATTGCTGCAATGGTAAATAGGATTGTTTATTTAGTTTCTCTTTCTGTGAGTTCATCATTGGTGTATAAGAATGCCATTGATTTCTTGATGTTAATTTTGTATCCTGCTGCTTTCCCAAATGCATTTATTAAGTCTAGTAAATTTTTGATGGAGTCTTTGGGGTTTTCTACATATAGTATCATGTCATCTGCAAATAATGAGAGTTTTATTTCCTCCTTTCCCAATTGGATCCCTTTTACTTTTACCTCCTGTCTGATTTCTGTGGCTAAAACTTCCAGTACTATGTTAAATAAGAGTAGTGAAAGTGTGTACTCTTGTCTGGTTCCAGTTCTTAAGAGAAATGCTTTTAATTTTTGCCCATTGAGTATGATATTGGCTATAGGTCTTTCATTTATGGCCTTTATTATGTCAATATATGATCCCTCTATTCCCAAATTCCTGAGTGTTTTCATCAGAAATGGGTGCTGGATTTTGTTGAATGCTTTTTCAGCGTCTATTCATATGATGATATGATTTTTATCTTTCATTTTGTTTATATGGTGTATCACATTTATTGATTTGCCAATATTGTACCAGCTTTGCATCCATGGGATAAATCCCACTTGGTTATGGTGGATAATTTTTTGGATGTATTGCTGGATTTGATTTGCTAGTATTTTGTTCCAGAATTTGGCATCTATGTTCATCAGGGATATCAATCTGTAGTGTTCTTTCTTTACAGTGTCTTTTTCTGATTTTGGAATTAGAATTATTCCAGAAAATGAGTTGGGAAGTCTTCCTTCTTGAATGTTTTCAAATAGTTTGAGGAGAATGGGTATTAGTTCTTTGAATGTTTAGTAAAATTCTCCCATGAAGCTATCTAGGCCTGGGCTTTTGTTTGCTGGGATAGTCTTGATTACATCTTTAATTTCTTCTGTTGTTATTGTTCTGTTCAAGTTTTCTATCTCTTTCCGATTCATTTTTGGGATAGCATGTGTTTCTAGAAATCGGTCCAATTCACTTAGATTGTCTAATTTGTTGCCGTATAATTGTTCATAATATTTGTTAACAATCCTTTAAATTTCTGTAGTGTCAATTATTATATTTCCTCTTTCATTTCTGATTTTGTGTATTTGGGTTCCCTTTGTTTCTTGGTGAGTCTAGCTAATGGTCCATCAACCATGCTTTTTGTTCCAAAGAACCAGCTCTTTGTTTCATTGATCTTTTGAATTGTAATTTTGGTCTCTGTGTCATTTATTTCTGCTCTGATCTTTACTATTTGCTTCCTTCTACTTGATCTAGGGTTTCCTTTTTGTTTGCTTTCTAGTTCTTTAAGTTGTGAAGTTAGATACAGTTTGAAATTTTTCTTTCTTCTTTAGGTAAGCCTGTAGTGCTATGAACCTCACTCTCAGAACTGCTTTTGCTGCATCCCATAGATTTTGTGTTCTTGTGTCTTCATTTTCATTGCTTTCTAGGAAGTTTAATTTCTTCCTTGATCTCCATGATAACCCATCACTGTTTAATGACATGCTATTTAGATTCCATGTTTTCAAATGTTTTTGCATGTTCTTGTTGCAGTTGGTTTCTAGTTTCATGCCATTGTGTTCTGAGAAGATGCTTGATATGATTTTAATCTTCTTGAACTGGTAGAGACTTAGTTTGTGTCCAACACATGGTCCATCTTTGAGAATATCCCATGTGCACTTGAGAAGAATGTGATTTCTGCAGTTTTGTGGTGTAATTCTCTGTAGATATCTATAAAATCCATTTGACCTAGCACTTTATTTAGAGTCCGTGTTTTCTTGTTAATTTTTTTGTCTAAAAGATATATCCAGTGATGTCAACAGGGTGTTGAAGTCTCCTGCTATGATTGTATTGTTGTCAATTTTTTCTTTGCAGTACTCCAAAATATGTTTAATACATGTTGATGCTCCTATATTGAGTGCATACATGTTACCAAGGTTATATCTTTCTATTGGATAGATCCTTTCAATATTATGTAGTGGCCTTCTTTGTCTCTAGTTATGGCCTTCATTTTAAGTCTACTTTATTAGATATGAGTATTGCTACCCCACCTTTTTTTTGCTTTCCATTTTCTTGAAAGATTTTTTTCCATCCCTTCACTTTCAACCTATGCGAGTCTTTTGTTGTGAGGTGGATCTCTTGTAAACAACATATATGTGAGTCATGCTCTCTTATCCAGTCCGCTACTCTTTGTCTTTTTATTGGAGCATTCAAACCATTCATTTTTAAAGTTATAATTGATATGTACTTATTTATTGTTATTTTTGTTTAGTGTGGTTCTATTTTTCTTTCTGTTTCTTCTCCTAATTACAGCAGTACTTTTAGCATATCTTTCAGTGCCGGATTGGTGTTGTATATTCCCTTATCCTTTTTTTTTTTCTGGAAAGATCTTTATTTGACCTTCTATTTTGAATGATAGCCTTGCTCGATAGATTATTCTTGGATCCACATCCTTTTTTTTTTTCATGACCTTGATTACTTCATGCCACTCCCTTCTCCCCTGTAGTGTTTCTTGTGAGAAGTCAGCTGAGAGCCTTATGGGGTTTTATTTTATGTAACCTGTTGCTTATCTCTTGCTGCCTTTAGGATCCTCTTTAATTTTTGTAATTTTCATTACTATGTGTATTGGTGTGGGGCTGTTAAGGTTCTTTTTACTTGGTGCTCTCTGTGCTTCTTGAACTTGAATTCCTTCTTCCTTCACCAAGTTAGGGAAGTTTTCTGTCACTTTTTTTCAAATATGTTCTCTAACCCTTGCCCATTTTCTTTCTCTTTGGGGACTCCTATAATGCAAATGTTATTACGTTTCCAGATTTCCCACAGTTCTCTTAAGCTATTTTCCTATTTTTAATCATTTTTTTCTTTTGGTTTTCTGATTGGTTGATTTGTTCTACCCTGTCTTCTTATTCACTGATCTGGTCCTCAGCTTCCTCTACTCTGCTGTTTAGTCCTTCCAATGTGTTCTTAATTTCTGCTATGTCATTCTTCATTTCCACTTGATTGGTTTTCAATGTTTCCCTATCTTTACTCATGGTGCTGATTTGATGTCTTATGCTGTTGAGCTTTCTCAAGATCACAGCTCTGAACTCTACCTCTGATAATTTGCTTAGCTGCACTTCATGTATCTCATCGTCAATAGAGTTTTCTTGTTGTTTCATCTTGGATTTGTTTCTTTGTTTTACCATTTTGGCTATCTCAGTGTGTTTTGGAGCCTGCCAAATTTTTTCTGTTGGTGTTTGTGGCTCCCTCTACTGGCTTCGGATGAGCCTAGTTGACCCCACGTTAAACACCACTGTCAAGTCTTACTTTCCTGGGTAGATTTGCAAGCCCAGGAAAGGTTCAGTTATCTTCTAGCTTTTTCCTGGTGGCTAGTAGTTTCAGTTACTCAGTGCCTTGGAATGTAGTCCTGGTGTTTTGCCTAAGAGGATTTCCAAAGGGTGGGATAGATGCTGATTGTTAATGAGCCTCAATTTTTATTTTTTTTGCCTCACTTGGGAAAGGCTGAAAATCCGAGGGTGGGGGGAGTTGCTCCTTTTCTGCACAGCTCGGGGAAGGAGCACACTGGCCACCATTTTTTGTCGCCGCAACTCAGCAGAAACTCTGAGTACTCTGCAAATCCCAGGTGTCCCCACAGAGTTTCTGCCCAGTCTACCCTCCCTCTGCAATAGCCCCCAGGTGAGTGGTTGTGACTATTTTAGTGCTCTGTCCTTGCTCTCTGTGCTGTGGAGCTGGTTTGGTCTATTCCACAAGGGCCCTGCTCACATCTAAGACTGCTGCTGTCCTTGGGTTCCCAGGCCACCACCCTCCTGAGCCTCTGCAAGTCCTACCAGTGTCCTTGGTTATACAGTCCTGTCCTGCTGCTTTTCTGTTTCTTTTTTCTGAGGATTTGTCTTTATTTTAGTTGTAATTCCAGTTTGGTCTTGATAGATAGTCTGCGTGGCTTCTATTCACTACGCCTCCTTTTTCACACCCTCTAAGCCTATCTTGTGCACCACTGGGTTGCACAGGCCTTTCTGGTGCCCCCCACCCTGCAGGTCCTACAGGTAACTAGATCACACCAGTCTCTCTTGGGCTCAGGCACCCACTGCACTTGTGAGCTACTGGACCTCACAGGTGTCTGTGGATCCCCAGGTCCCGCTGCTGGCGGATGGGGTGTGCTGCTGCCCTGAGGGGCTCAACTCCTGCTCAGCTTTTGCTGTAGATTTTGGAGATGGGTCTCATCTGTTGGTCTGTACTTCTGTTGCCTGGGGATGGATTTCTGCTCCCTAGCCTCTGTTGCTGGGGGTATATCTGGACTCTGATAGGGCTGCAACTATGTGGGCTGGTGTTGGGCTCCAGGCTGTCTGTGGCTTCCGCAACCAGCACCTTGGGAGCTCCTTTACTGTGTACTGGTCTGTGTTGACACAGAGTGTCCACTTGGCTGATGGTGCCAGGTGTGCTGGTGGGCTCAGGTTGCTGGGCCCTAGCCACTCCCACTGCCTCCTCCCAGGGAAGTCCCGGGATCTTCCAAAATGTTGGGACCCGCCCATGGTGCAGGGAGATGCGCCCTAACGGGCCAGCCGCTTGCCGCGGTAGCGGGCTGCTCCCATCCATAGCACAAGCACTTTCTGCTCCATGTCTCTGCACTGCAGTGGTTTGGTCATCCACTTTCATGTCCAGTCACACTCTCTCAAACACTCTGTCACTCTTTCATACACTCACCCTCCCTCTGGTCCTGCCCGCTGCCATCTTCCAAATCTGTCTTCCTTTTTTGAGTTGTATGAGTACTTTGTATATTTTGGAAATCAACCCCTTATCAGATATATCATTAGCAAACATGCTCTTTAATACAGTGAGTTTCCCTTTTATTTTGAAGGTGGTTTCTCTTGCTGTGTAGAAGTATTTTTAGTTTGATGTAATCCCATCGGTTTACTTTTTATTTGTTTCTCTTGTTATAGGTGATGTTTTAGTAAAAATTCTGCTACATGAGATGTCTGAGATGTTGCTGCCTATGTTTTCTTCTAGGTTTATTATGGTTTCATGACTTATATTGAAGTCTTTTATCCATTTTGAGTTCATTCTTGTGTGTGGTGTAAGTTAGTGGTCTAGATTCTTTTTTTCTTTCTTCTTCTTTTTCTTTTTTTTTTATGTACCTGTCCAGTTATCCAGACACCATTTCTTAAGCCAAATTGGCCAGGGCAAAACACCATTTCTTACAAAGACTGTCTTCACTCCATTCTATGCTCTTGCCTCCTTTGTCAATATTAATTGAGCATAATATCTTGGGTCAATTTATGGGTTCTTTGTTCTGTTCCATTGATCTCTTTCCCTGGTTTTTTTTTTTTTTTTTTTTTTCCCCCAGTATCAGGCTGTTTTTATTACTATGGCTGTGTAGTATATTTTGATATGCATATTGTGATCCTTTTAACTTTTTTGTTCTTTCTCAAAATTGCTGTGGCTACTCGGGTTTTTGTTGTTGTTGTTCCTTATGCATTTCTTTAATTATTTTGAATGTAACTAAATTAAATGCTTCAATCAAGAGACTTAAGTTGGTTTAATGGGTAGAGAAAACAAGATCCTTACATATGCTGCCTACAAGGACTCACCTCATATCGAATGACACAAATATATTAAAAGTTGAGGGATAAAAAAGGTACTTCATAAAAAAGGAAACAAACAAAAAGCAGAAGTAGCAATACTTAGACTTAAAACAAAGGCTATAAAAATTGAAAAAGAAGAACTCAGCAATTCTGTTTCTGGGTATTTATCCAAAGAAACCCAAAACACTAACTGAAATAAAACAAACAAATAAACAAACAAACAAAAAAATGTGCATTCACTTGTTCATTGTAACCATAATTACAGTAGCCAAAATTTAAAAGCAACCTAAATGTCTATCAATAGATTAATAAATTAAGAAGAGGTGATGCACATAATACAATGAAATATTTTCAGGAATAAAAAAGAATAAAATCTTACCATCTGTGATGACATGAATAGATTGAGCATGTATTAGGCTAAGTAAAGTAAGCATGTGTCATTAGAAAGGCTAATGCCATATGATTCCACTTATATGTGGAATCAAAAAACAAAATGAACAAACAAACAAAACAGAAACAAACACATAGATACAGAGAACAATTTTATGGTTATCAGATTAGAGAGGCTTGAGGAAAATGGATTAAAAAGTGGAAGGGATTAAGAAGTACAAATTGGCCTTGCCAGTATGGCTTAGTGGACTGAGTTTTGTCCCATGCACCAGGGAGGTTGCTGGTTCATTTCACAGTTAGAGCATATGCCCAGATCTCATGCTTGATCCCAAGTAGGGGGCCTGCAGGAGGTAGCCAATCTGTTTCTCTCTCACCCATGTTTCTATCTTTCTCTCCCTCTCCCTTCTTCCCTATCTAAAAATCAGTAAAAACATGTTTTTAAAGAGTACCAATTGGGTCCTGGCCAGTTTGGCTCAGCGGTTAGAGCATCGGCCTGCGGTCCAGAGAGACCTGGGTTCAGTTCCCGCTAAGGGCGTGTACCTCGGTTGCAGTTTGTCCCTGGCCCATGTTGGGTTATGTGCGTGGCAACCACTCGATGTATCCCTTTCACATCGATGTTTCTCTCTTTCTCGCTCTCCCTTCCACTCTATCTGAACAACATATGAAAAAATGTCCTCGCGTGAAGATTAAAAAAAAAAAAGTACCAATTGGAAGTTATAAAATAGTCACAGGATTGTAAAGTATAGCATAACAAATATAGTCAATAATATTGTAATAACCATGTATATTGTCAGATGGGTACTAGATTTACTGGGGTGATCACTTTGTAAGTTGTATAAATGCTAATCACAATATTGTATACCTGAAACTAATATAATATTGTGTGTTAACTGTAACTGAAAAAGGAAAAATATATATTTAAAAAATGGCCTGGCTGGTATGACTCAGTGTTTGAGCATTGACCCATGCACCAAGAAGTCACTGGTTCAATTCCTGGTCAGGGCACATACTGAGGTTGTGGGCCCAGTCCCCAGTGGGGGGTGTGTTGGAGGCGACCAACTGATGTTCTCTTTCATCAATGTTTCTATCTCTCTCTCTCTCCTTTCCTCTGTCTCTAAAATCAATAAAAAAAATGTTCAAAAAAAGGTTTAGATATCTTGAGAGTGACACCCTCATGATAGGATTAGTGTCCTTCTACAAAGAGGAAAACAGAGAGATCTCTCCAGGAGCAGGCATAAAAATAAAGAAAAAAGTCATGTGAGCACACAATGAGAAAGCAGCTGTCTGCAAACCAGAAACAGGGCTATCACCAGACACAAACTCTGTCAGCACCTTAATTTTAGAAATTCCAGCCTCCAGAATTTAAGCCACCCAGTCTATAATGACTTGTTACAACAAAGTGAGCAGAAAAAGTCACCAGAAAAATTATAAACTCCTTGATGATAGCTACTATGTTATTCCTTTTTCCATACTCACATACTCCTTGAAAAATGCTGGGCATAAAGTTCCCCCAACATTTCTTGGTTGATGCAATAATTATAACACACACTGTCTTCTGTAAATTAAGATTATAGCCTAAATCTGTTTGTTTGTAACCACTACTCTAAAACCTAAAATGCTCTCTTGGTTCATATTATGAATAGGCATAATATTTTAATTGTTCTCACAAATATTATTTTAATATATATGAAAAGGAAAGCTTATGGATCCTTGTCATCAGGCTATAGTTCTTATTGAATTTGTGATCATGTAAACTCTTAGATTTGTTTTCTCATCTATAGTGTGAGACTAATAATGCCCTACCTATCTCACATTGTTGTTGTGGGAATCAGATGAAGTAGTATAGCATATACATGAAAGCATTTGGCTTTTGTAATCAGAGAGACTGAGGTTTAAATCCAGGCTTTGCCATTTACTGGGTATATAACCTTTATCAATTACTTTACCTACTTGTATCTCAGTTTACTCACTTGAAAATACAAGCATAATAATATGTACATCTCAGTATTATAGCAACCTGAGTTGCTATAATACCGTTTATGATGTAAACTGACTTGAGGTAAATAGACTTGAAGTATGTGAGGTGCTTAACACATTTCCAGAGATATTAATTTACCCAGTAAGTAATGAGTATTATAAATGTGATTACATGCCATAAACATGTAATTATTATTCATTATCAGTAGTCATACAATTATTTGATATGGGAGCAAATAAGTAACTATTCTGGTCACACTGCATCATTGACTCATTTCTACTGAATTCAAAATAAGTCTTTCATGTTAAAATTTGTAAACATTTATTGGATGAGACAATGATCAGAAATAAAATCCATCTTTACACATAAAACCCTTGATTGTTATTTTTAAAGACTATTTTACTTGGAATATTAAGAATCAAAATAGCTCTTTTGGATTGTATGTCCTTTTAACTTTAAAGAAAGCATTTACATTTATTTCAAGAAAGAATATGATGTAATACATAAAGGAAGATGGAGGCAGGCAGGACCAGAGTAAGTGTGAGTGTGTGAGAGTGTGAGCGAGTGTGAGAGTGTGAGAGAGAGTGTGAGTAGATGTAGGTGTGGAAGAGCAACCTTGAGCAGTGCAGAAACATGGGCCAGAGGGTTCCTGTGCTGTAAATGGAAAGTAGCCAGCTACCACAGTAAGTGGCTCATCAGGGTACCTCTCCCTGCACAGCCAGGAAGCCCTGCCATTTTGGATGATCCCTGGTCTTCTCTAGAAAGAGGCCATGGGAAGCGCCTAGGACCAAGTGACTAGATTCCACCAGAGTGCCTTGTACCACTGGACCAGTGGACCCCATTGTGTCAATACATACCAGCGCACAGTAATGGCACTATGGACATGCCTGCTGCAGAAGCTGTAACCGGCCACGAGCTGAGCACCATTCCCCATAGCAGAAACTTGATCAGAGCCCAGTACTTTCCCCCAGAGCAGCAGTGACTGGGTGGAAGTGGAATCCTGCCCCCAATAGTAGCTGAGGCTCAGGAGCCCAGACATACCTCCAGCAGCACCAGTGCCAGCATGGGGCACAGCACCTTCCCCCACAGCAGCAGTGACTGGATGGGTGTAGAGTCCTACCCACAAGAGCAGCTAAGGCTCAGGAGCTTAGACACACCCCCAGCAGCAGGGGCTTGGGAGTAGACATTCATTCCCAGGCAGGAGCAGCACAGATCTGCAGCTGAGACTAATTCCCAGCAGCATCAGCAGAGGCTGATCAGGAGTGTGCCCCAGCCTAGGCAGAAGCAAGATTCTAGCAGCCAAGACCTGCCCCTGACAACTACAGCAGAAGATTGGGAGTAGAGCCCCTCCCCCAGAAGCAAAAAAGTCCTGCCCCCAACAGAAGCTGAGGATTGGGAACTGAGAGCACCCCCTGGCAACAGAAGCAGCAGTAGCAGCACAAACCGGAAGCTGACACTCACCCCCAGCAGAACACCAGCAAGACACAAGAATGCAAGCAGCACATCAGTGGGACCCATGCACCCCAGCAGGGAACCAGGGGAACCTACACACTACAGAAGTGCACAAGCAGAACCCACACACCCCAGGTAGCAGCAGCACAGATGGGCAGCTGAGACCCATCCACAGTGGCATCAGCAGAGGCTAATAACATGTGGTGCCCCAACCCAAGCAGCAGCAAGACACAAGAAGCTAAGACCTGCATGACAGATCAATAACAGCCACAAGTTACTGATCCTACAGACCCCACAGCCGGCAAGAGACACCATACAACAAAACAGTCTGGAGGCACAGCAGCCTTACTTGATACACACCAACCTGCCTACACATTTCAACATCCTTCACTGGGCCTAGAACTCCCAGACTGCTAAAATGGTGAGACAAAAAAACAACACCTAAATGAAAGAAAAGGAACTAGAGAAAATGGAACAAAGCAATTTGTCAGTTAAAGAATTGAAACAATGATTATAAGGGTGCTCCAACAATTTAGAGAGAACAACAAACAACTTAATAAGAATTTTGAAGAGTTCAGTTGAAACTACATCAGCTCAAAAAAGGAGGTGAAGCCAAGAACAAAAATCAAGAGGAAATAAATAATGACATAGCTGTTATAAAAAATAACTTAGCCCTGGCCATGCCCAGTGGTTAGACTGTCGACCTGTGGTACAGAGAGGCCCGGGTTTGGTTCCCGCTAAGGGCAAGTACCTCGGTTGTGGTTTGTCCCCTGCCCTAGTAAGGTCGTGCAGGAGGCAGCCACTCAATGTGTCCCTTTCACATTGATGTTTCTCTCTTCTTCTCTCCCCCTCCCACTCTGTGTGAATAAAAAATGGAAAAATGTCCCTGGGTGAGGATAAAAAAAAAAAAAGAAAAATAACTTACAAGGATTCAATAATAGATTAGAAGAAGCCAAAGACTGAATCAGCGACTTAGAATACAAGGTAGAAAAATACACCCAAATAGAGCAGCAAATGGGAAAAGAAATTAAAAAGCAGGAGAGTTTAAGGGAGCTTTGGGACAATACAAAACATAAACAACATTCATATTATAGGGGTATCGGAAGGAGAAGAATCAGATAAAGGAATAGAGAACCTGTTTGAAATAATAATGACAGAAAACTTCTATGAACTTGTGAAGGAAAAAGTCCAGGAAACACAGAGAGTCTCAAGCAAGATGAAGCCCAAAAGACCCACAGTTAGGCACATCATAATAAAAATGGCAAGCATTAAAGACAAATAAAGAATCTTAAAAGAAGCAAGAGAGAGAGAAAGTTACCTACAAGGGAGCTCCCATTATACGGTCAGCTGCTTGCTCAATAGAAACACTGCAGCCCAGAAGGGAATGGCATGAAGTATACAAAGTAATGAAAGGCAAGGGTCTGAATCCAAGACAACTCTATTCAGCAAGGCTATCATTCAAAATTGAAGAAGAAATAAAGAGCTTCACAGACCAAAAAAAAAAGCTAAAGGAATTTACCACCACCAAACCAGCACTGCAAGAAATGCTGATGGGACTATTGTAAGAAGAAACAGAGAGAGAGCGAGAGAGAAAGAGAGAGGAACACAGGCATAAAATCAAAATGACAACTAATAAGTATTTATCAATAATAACCTTAAATGTAAATGGCTTAAATGCTTCAATGAAAAGACATAGGGTAGCTGCTTGAATAAGAAATGTGACCCATATATGTGCTTTCTACAAGAGACCCACCTCACAACAAACAATTCACACAGGATGAAAGTGAAGGAATGGGATAAATTTTCCAAACAAATAGAAGTAAAAAACCTAGTGTAGTAATATTCATATCTGATAAGATAGACTTCAAAACGAGGACCATAATTAAAGACACAGAAGGTCACCAGATAATAATAAAAGAATCAATAAAAGAAGTGGATATAATGCTGGTAAATATATATGCATCAAATATGGGAGTGCCAAAATATATGTAAAAACTTCTGGAGGACTTCAAGGGAGAGATCAACAGCAATAAAATCATAGTGGTTGATTTTAACATTCCACTGACACCAATGAATAGATCTTCTAGACAAAAATTAACAGGACTGGTGGAGGGGAATAAAAAGTTTTCTGCTGAATCACTCTCCCAAGACAGTAGCCATCTTCAAAGAATCTTTCCACAGAGCACTGGGGAGAAGCAATTGCCCCTCCTGAAGGTATTCAACACCACCAGCTCATGCTAGAGAAGTGCAAATTGAGGCTCATTAACGGGTCTGATAGCAAGCAAGTGCTCTACCCGCTGGAAATCCTCTTATACCTGAGGGGATTTTCATTCAGCTGAGGTGCAGATTGAGTCACATCAAGTAACTGACACCAATAGCCTCCTGGCATAAAACTAGAGAATAACAGAACATTTACATGGCTTGCAAATGTACCTAGGAAATAAAGACTTCACAGTGATGTTTAATGTGGTTCCTCCAACACTCATCCAAACCCAATAGAGGGAGCCACAACTAGGAGAACACCAACACCCACATGGAAAATTTAGGAGGCTCCAAAACCCACTTAGAAGGCCAAAATGGTAAAACAAAAAAGCAAATATCAAATTAAACAACAAGATAATTCTACAGGAGAAGAAATAAATTATATAATATTAAGCAAGATCTCAGAGGGAGAGTTCATAGCAATAATCAAGAGAAAGATCAACAGCATGAGTAAAGATATAAAGATATTGAAAACCAACCAATTGGAAATGAAGAATGACATAGCAGAAATATAGAACCCATTGGAAGGAATAACCAGCAGAATAAAGGAAGCTGAGAACCAGATCAGAGAATTAGAAGACAGGGTAGAAAAATTCACCCAATGAGAGAATCAACAAGAAAAAAAAAATTAAGAAACAGAGACAGCCTAAGAGAACTGTGGGACAATATAAAGTGTAATAACATCTGCATTATGGGAGAGCCAAAACAAGAAGAAAATGAGCAAGGGTTAGAAAATATAATTGAAGAAATAGTGACAGAAACCTTCCCTAATTTGGTGGGGAAATAAAAAACAGCATATAACTTCAAGAAACACAGAGAGCCCAAAGTAAGAAGAACCCAAAGAGGCCAACACCAACACACATCATAATTAAAATGTCAAAAATTAAAGAAAAAGACAGAATCCTAAAGGTAGCAAAAGATAAGCAAAAGGTTACCTACAAAGGAACCCCCATGAGGCTACCAGTAAACTTATTAACAAAAACACTACAGTCAAGAAGAGAATGGCAAGAAGTAATCAAGGTAATGAAAAACAAGGATCTGATTCCAAGACTACTCTACCTAGCAATGCTATCATTCAAAATAGAAGGTGAAATAAAGGGCTTCCCAGACCAAAAGGAAAAAAAAAAAAAAAAGGCTAAGAGAATAATATATTAGCACAAACCAGCACTGCAAGAAATGTTAAAAGGACTGCTGTAATAACAAAAGAAATAGGAAGAGAAACATAACCCAAATAAACAAAAATGGCAATAAATAAATACATATCAATAATAACTTTAAATTTAAATGCTTTGATCAAATGACACAGAGTGGCTGAATGGATAAGAAAGCATGACTCATATTTATATATTGTTTAGAAGAGACCCACCTCACAACAAAAACCACACGTAGGTTGAAATGAAGGGATGAAAAAAAATTTTTCGAAGCAAAGGGAAAAGGAAAAAAAAACCCTGAGGCAGCAATACTCATATCTGATAAAATACACTTCAAAATGAAGGTGATAACTAGAGACAAAGAAGGCCACTACATAATATTGAAATAATCTATTCAAAAGGAGGATATAACTTTGAGGAATATATATATGCCCCCTATAAAAGAGCACCAAAATACATTGAAAAACTTCTGGAGGAGTTCAAAGGAGGAATCAACAGCAATCGAATCATAGTACGGGACAACAACACCCCGCTGACATCACTGGATAAATCCTCTAGACAAAAAAATAGAAAGTAAACAGACTCTAAATGATGTCCTAGAGCAAATGGATTTAAAAGACATCTATAAAGAATTACACCTCAACACTGCAGAGTTTACATTCTTCTCAATTGCACATGGGACATTCTCAAAGATACACCACATGTTAGGACACAAACTAAGTCTCTACAAGTTCAAGAAGATTGAAGTCATATCAAGAATCTTCTCATTAAAACAACAATGAGGTATCTCGTCACACCAGCCAGATGGCTGCCATCAACAAATCAACAAACAATAAGTGCTGGCGAGGATGTGAAGAAAGGAGGACTCTAGTACACTGCTGGTGGGAATGCAGACTTGTGCAGCTACTATGGAAAACACTATGGTGTTTCCTCAAAAAATTAAAAATTAAAAACTGATCTGCCATTTGACCCAGTGATGCTACTTCTAGGAATATACCTAAGAAGCCTGAAACACCAATCAGAAAGAATATATGTACTTCTATGTTCATAGCAGCACTATTTACAATTGCTAAGATCTGGAAATAGCCCAAGTGTCTATCAATAAATGAGTGGATAAAAAAGCTGTGGTATATATACACAATGGAGTACTAGAAGCTTCAAGAAAGAAAGAACTCTTATCCTTTGAGACAACATGGAAGTAACTGTAGAGTATTATGCTAAGCAAAATAAGGCAGTCAGAGAAAGACAAATACTACAAGGTATCACTTGTTTGTGGAATATAATGAACAAGTTGGACTGATGAACAAAACAGACTGAGAGACATAAAGAGGATTATGATTCAGATTGACAAACCTCAAAGTAGTGGTGTGGAGGGGGATGGATGAGATGAACCAAAAAATTTATATGCATGTATGCACAAGCAATGGACATAGACAACAATGCTAGGGGGTGGGGGGGTCTGGATATGGAGGAGGGGGTCTGGGGGTGGGAGAAACATCTGTAACAAAAATAAATTAATACAAACTGAAGAAAAAAAAGAATCTTCTCAGATCACAATGGCATGGACTAGAAATCAGTTACAGCAAAAACATTCAAACACATGGAAACCAGTAAAAACGAACAGACAACAACCAACAATTCATGAGATGCAGTGAAAACAGTCCTGAGAAGTAAGTTCATATTACTACATGCCTACCTCAAAACAGAGAAAAATTTTCTAATTCACTTTTTAACACTTAAAATTAAAGAATTGGTAAGTAAACCAAAATAAAAAAGCAGAATAAGAAAGAAGGCAATAGTAAAGTTCAGAGCAGAAATCAATGACAGAGAAATTTAAAAAAAAAAATAAAAAAAAAAAAATCAAAAGATAAATAAAACAACAAGCTGTTTCTTTGTAAACATAAATAAGATTAATGGACACTTAGCCAGACTCAATAAGAAACAAAAAAGAGGACCAAAATTAACAAAATCAGAAAAAAAAGGAAGAGAAGTAACAACTGACACGACAGAAATACAAAGGATCATTATAAATAATATGAACAGAGAGGGGGAAAATGGCTGCAGAGTGAATGGAAGCTACACAGACCATCTCCCAGGACCAAATTGGAATTACAACTAAAATTAAGACAAATCGTCAGGAAAAAGCAACAGAAAAAGCAGTGGACTGGGCTGGGACCAGCGGACTCAGCTGGGACCAGGGGACTTGGCTGGAAGATGCACCCTTGGCTGGGTCCTGTGGCCTCAGCTGGGTGCTACGCTCTCCGCAGGTGCTGCAGCCTAGGCTGCACTTGGCTGGGAGCAGCGCCCTCAGGTTAAAAGTCCCAGGTGGCTCCACGATGCAGAGTCCAGACAGAGGATAAACTGGCAGCAGCCATTCACCGTGGGCACTGGCAGAGGGAAGGCAGACTGGACTGGAACTGTGTGGGAACACTCGGGAATTGGAGGGTGCTCAGAGCTTTTGCTGAGTGCAGCCACACTGAACTGTGGTCATCTTACTCCTTCCCAGGGACCTGGGGAGAGGTGGCGGCCCCTCATTCAGAGATTCAACCACACCTGGTGGCCATTGAATAGCTAATTGAGGCCCATTAATAACCAGCATCTGCCCCACCCTCGGGAAATCCTCTAACACTGAGCACCTGAGGGGGTTTTCAGGCAACTCAGAAACCAAGGTTTTTCAGGTGACATCTACTAATAGCTTCCAGGCAAAAAAAGCTAGAGGACAACTACCATTCCTTGGGATAGCAACTCTAACCAGGAAAGTTAAGATTGACAGTGGTGTTTAAAGTGGGTCCTCCATGCCTCATCCAAACCCAGGAGAGGGAGCGACAAACAGCAGAACACCAAGACCAACAGGGAAAATTTGGCAGACTCCAAAGCCCACAGTGATAGCCAAAATGCTGAAAAACAGAAACAAAAGCCAAATAAAAGAACAAGAGACCTCAACCGAAGATGAGATAAATGAGGTGCAGTTAAACAAGTTAACAGAACTAGAATTCAGAGCCATGATCTTGAGGAAGCTCAACAGCATGTGTAAAGACATAGAGATGCTGAAAATAAGTCAACTGGAAATTACAAACCACCAAAAATAGATAAAAAATAACATATCAGAAATGAAAAACACACTGGAAGGTCTAAAAAGCAGAGTAGGGAAAGCTGAGTACCGGATCAGTGAATTAGAAGACATGGTGGAACAAATAAATCAATCCGAAAACCAAAAGGAAAAAAATAATTAAAAAACAAGAAGACAGCTTAAGAGAACTGTGGGACAACTGAAAACTTAATAATATTCGCATCATAGGAGAAGAAGAAGAAAATGAGCAAGGGTTAGAGAATATATTCAAAGAAATAGTGACAGAAAATTTTCCTAATTTGGTGAAGGAAGAAGGCATTCAAGATCAAGAACCACAGAGAGCCCCAAGTAAGAAGAACCCAAACAGGCCCACACCAAGACATATAGTAATAAAACTGCCAAAAATTAAAGACAAAGAGAGAATCCTAAAAGCAGCAAGAGATAAGCAACAGGTTACCTACAAAAGAAACCCCATAAGGCTCTCAGCTGACTTTTCACAAGAAACACTACAGGCCAGAATGGAATGATATGAAGTAATCAAGGCCATAAAAACAAGGATCAGAATCCAAGACTACTCTACCCAGCAAGGCTATCATTCAAAATAGAAGGTCAAATAAAGAGCTTCCCAGACAAAAACAAGCTAAGGGCATACATTCGTACCAAACCAGCACTGCAAGAAATGTTAACAGGACTGCTGTACTTAGCAGGAGAAATGGGAAAAAAAATAGAACCACACTAAACAAAAATGGCAATAAATAAGTTCCTATCAATAATCACCTTAAATGTAAATGGAATGAATGCTCCCATAAAAAGACACAGAGTAGCTGGTTGGATAAGAAGCATGACTCATCTATGTGTTGTTACAAGAGACCCACCTCACAACAAAAGACTCAAGTAGATTGAAGTGCCGGGATGGAAAAATTGTTTCCAAGCAAATGGAAAGCAAAAAAAAGCTGGGGTGGCAATACTCATATCTGAAAAATAGATTACAAAATGAAGACCATACCTAGAGACAAAGAAGGCCACTATATAATATTGAAAGTATCTATGCAACAGGAAGATATAACTTTGATAAACATATATGCACCCAATACAGGAGCACCAAAATATATTAAAAACATTCTGGAGGACTTCAAAGGAGAAATCGATAGCAATACAATCATAGCAGGAGACTTCAACACCCCGCTCACATCACTGGATAGATCCTCTAGACAAAAAATTAGCAAGGAAACAGAGACTCTAAATGAAGGACTAGACCAAATGGATTTTTTATATATATATATATATATAATATATATATATATATATATATAATATATATATATATATATAAAGAATTACCCCAAAACTACAGAATACATATTCTTCTCAAGTGCACATGGGGCATTCTCAACGATAGAGCACATATTATGACACAAACTAACGCTCTACAAGTTCAAGAAGACTGAAATCATATCAAGCATCTTCTCAGATGGCAATGACATAAAACTAGAAATCAATTGCAAGACGAACATACAAAGTCATTTGAACACATGGAAGCTAAATAGCATGTTATTAAACAATGAATGGGTCACCAAGGAGATTAAGAAAGAAATCAAAAAATTCCTGGAATCAAAGAAAATGAAGACACTACAACACAAAATCTATGGGATGCAGCGAAAGCAGTTCTGAGAGGGAAGTTCATAGCACTACAGGCCTACCTCAAAAAACAAGAAAAAGCTCTAATAGACTATGTAACCTCACAACTTAAAGAACTAGAAAGCAAACAAAAAGAACACACCAGAGCAAGTAGAAGGAAGGAAATAGTAAAGATCAGAATAGAAATAAACAACATAGAGACCAAAAAATACAATTCTAAAGATGAATGAAACAAAGAGCTGGTTTTTCAAAAGATAAACAAGATTGATAGACCCTTAACTGGACTCACCAAGAAACAAAAAGAGCGACCCCAAATACAAAAATCAGAAATGGAAGCGGAGAAGTAACAACTGACACCACAGAAATAGAAAAGATCGTTAACAACTACTATGAAAATTTATATGGCAACAAATTAGACAATCTAAGCAAAATGGACAAATTTCTCGAAACACATAATCTCCCAAAACTGAACCAGGAAGAGATAGAAATGTTGAACACACCAATAACAACACAAAAAATTGAAGATGTAATAAAGGCTCTCCCAGCAAACAAAAGCCAGGCCCAGATGGCTTCAAGGGGGAGTTTTACCGAACATTCAAAGAAGAACTAATACCCATTCTTCTCCAACTATTTCAAAAAATTCAAGAAGAAGGAAGACTTCCAAACTCATTTTATGAAGCCAGCATAATTCTAATTCCAAAACCAGAAAAAGAAACGACAAGGAAAGAAAACTACCGGACAATATACCTGATGAATATAGACGCCAAAATCCTGAACAAAATACTAGCAAATCAGATCCTGCACTACAGCAAAAATATTACCCACCATGACCAAGTGGGATTCATCCGAGGGATGCAAGGCTAGTACAATATTCGCAAATTAATAAATGTGATACACCTGATAAATAAAATGAAGAATAAAAACCACATCATCATATCAATCGATGCCAAAAAAGCCTTCAACAAAATCCAGCATCTATTTCTGATAAAAATGCTCAGCAATGTAGAAACAGAGGGATCATATCTAGACATAATAAAGGACATACATGAAAGAGCTACAGACAACATCATACTCAATGGGCAAAAACTAAAAGCATTTCCCTTAAGAACATCAACAAGGCAAGGATGCCCACTATCACCACTCTTATTTAACATAGTACTGGAAGTTTTAGCCACAGCAATCAGACAGGAAGAAAAAATAAAAGGGATCCAAACTGGAAAGGAGGAAGTGAAACTGTGATTATGTGCGGATGACATGATACTACACATAGAAAACCCCAAAGACTCCATTAAACATTTACTAAACTTAATAAATGAATTTGGCAAAGTAGCAGGATACAAAATTAATGTCGAAAAATTAATGGCATTCTTATACACCAATGATGAACTCACAGAGAAAGAAACTAAGAAAAAAATCCCACTTACCATTGCAGCAAAAAAATTAAGATACCTAGGAACAAACTTAACCAAAGAAATAAAGGACCTATTCGCAGAAAAGTACAGGTCATTGAAAAAGGAAATAGAGGAAGATATAAAAAAGTGGTAGCACATACCCTGTTTATGGATCGATAGAATTAACATCATTAAAATGTCCATATTACCCAAAGCAATGTATAGATTCAATGCAATCCCCATCAAAATACCAATGGCATACTTCACAGAATTAGAACAATTACATCAAAAGTTCATATGGAACCAAAAAAGACCTCGAATAGCCACAGCAATCTTGAAAAGAAAGAACTAAGTTGGAAGGATCACATTACCAGATATCAGGTTATACTACAAAGTCACTGTAATCAAAACAGCCTGGTACTGGCACAAGAACAGGCATATAGACCAGTGGAACAGAACAGAGACCCCAGAAATGGACCCAAGGCAATATGCTCAATTAATATTTGACAAAGGTGGCAAGAGCATACAGTGGAGTAAGGACAGCCTACTTAATAAATGGTGCTGAAAAAAATGGACAGCTACATGCTGAAAAATGATACTAGACCATCAACTTACACCCTACACAAGACACCATCAACTTACACCCTACACAAGACTAAACTCCAAATGGATAAAAGACTTAAATGTGACTCATGAATCGATTAAAATCCTAGAAGAAAATGTAGACAACAAAATTTCAGACTTCATACAGAGCAGAATTTTCACTGTTACATCACCTAAGGCAATAGAAACAAAGGTGAAAATGAACACATGGGACTACATCAAACTCAAAATCTTCTGCACAGCAAAAGATGCAATCATGAATACGGAAACACTATCCACTGTATGAAAGAGCATGATTGCCAAAATATATCAGATAAGGGGTTAATTTCCAATACATATAGAGTGCTCATACAACTCCAGAAAAGGAAGACAAAGAATCCAATTAAAAAATGGGCAGAGGTACTGAATAGACACCTCTCCAAACAGGACATACAAATGGCTAAGAAACATATGAAGAAATGCTCATCATCATTAATCATCAGAGAGATGCAAATTAAAACAACAATGAGATATCACCTCACACCTGTCAGAATGGCCGCCATCATCAAATAATCAAACAACAAGTGTTGGCGAGGGTGTGGAGAAAAGGGGACTCTAGTGCACTGCTGGTGGGAATGCAGACTGGTGCAGCCACTATGGAAAACAATATGGTGTTACCTCAAAAAATTAAAAATTGAACTGCCATTTGACCCAGAGATCCCGCTTATAGGAATATACCCTAAGAAGCCTGAAACACCAATTATAAAGAATATATGTACCCCCATGTTTGTAGCAGCACTATTCACAATAGCTAAGATCTAGAAACAGCCCAAGTGTCCATCAGTAGACGAATGGATAAAAAAGCAGTGGTACTTGTACACAATGGGTACTATGCAGCTATAGGAAAGAAAGATCTCTTATCCTTTGAGACTACATAGAGGGACCTGGAAAGCATCATCCTAAGTGTCACAATCCAAACAGAGAAAGATAAGTATCATATGATTTCACTATTTGTGGAATATCATGAACATAACAGCCTGAGGAATGGGGTAGTACCAGAGATGTGGAAGTGGGGTACAGACTGACAATCCCCAGAAGAGGGGGTGGTGGGGGGGAGATAAACCACAGAACTTATATGCCTGTATGCATGAACAATGTACATGGAAATCAAAGTGGGGATAGGGCAGGGATTGCGGGGAAGGGGGAATCAGTGGGGGAAAAAGGAATAACATCTGTAACAAAA
>NW_023425355.1:70484874-70618863 GCF_014108415.1 Molossus molossus | reverse complement strand
CTGTCTCTCTCTTGCTTCTTTTAAGATTCTTTCTTTCTCTTTAATGTTTGCCATTTTTATTATGCTGTGTCTAGCTGTGGGTCTTCTGGGGTTCGTCTTGCTTGGGACCTCTGTGTTTCCTGGACATGGGTGACTTTCTCCTTCACCACTTTAGGAAAGTTTTCTGTCATTATTTCTTCAAACAGATTCTCTATTCCTCTCTCTGATTCTTTTCCTTCCCCTATCCTGCATAATGCAAATGTTGTTACATTTTGTATTGTCCCACAGCTCCCTTAAACTTTTCTCCTGCTTTTTAATTTTTTGTTTGTTTGTTTCTCTATTTGAGTGTTGTTCTCTACCTTGTCTTCTAAGTTGCTGATTTGGTTTTCAGCTTATTCTAATTTACTATTAAACCCTTTTAAGGTATTTTTCATAACAGCTATGTCATTCTTTATTTCCTCTTGATTTTTATGCATAGCTTCTACCTCTTTATGCGTAGCTTCTACTCATTTTTTTTAAGCTGAAGTAGTTCCCAGTGAGCTCTTCATAAATCTTAAGTTGCTTGTAGTTCTCACCAAATTGTTTGAGCACCCTTAAAATCATTGTCTTGAATTCTTTAGCTGACAAGTTGCTGTCTTCCATTTCCTGTAGTTCCTTTTCTGGTGAATCCTCTTTTTCTTTCCTTTGGGTGTTGTTTCTTTGTCTTCCTATTTTAGCCATCTGGTAGCTCTATACTCGCTGAGGGATGTTTGGATGTGTATGCAGCTCAATGTATCTCAAATAAGGCTGCTGTGTTTCCCAAACTGTTTGTTGCATGTCACCCGTTGCTTGCTGTGCATCCTGGAGGACTGGCTACTGGGGGATGTTATTGGTGTGTCCTGGTAGGTGCTTCTGCTGAATCATGTGGGCCCCTCTCAAGCTGTGTTTCCAGCTGGTCTCTGGTTCCATCTGTATCTATATAACTCAGGCCCTGTTGGAGCTGCACTCCCTGCCAGTACCGTGGGCAGCTGGATTGCACAGTTCCTTTGGAGACCCCACTCCATATCTATCTTGTGGGTATCTGGGTTTCTCAGGCCTCTCTGGTGCCCCAGCACCCTGCAGGTGCTGCAGGCCAGCAGCTGGATAGCACCAGTCCCTCTTGGGCTCTGGCCAGCAGCTGGATAGCACCAGTCCCTCTTGGGCTCTGGCTTCCCACTGCTCTTGTGGGGCCGCTGTGTCCAACAGGCCTCTTTAGAGCTCCAGGTCCCACCACTTGTGGCTGGGGAGTGCTGCTGCCCCATGGGGCTCAACTTTTGCTCAGCCTTTGCTGTAGTTTTTGGCGATGTGTCTCAGCTGCTGGTCTGTGCTTCTGTTGCCTGGGGATGCAAGTCTGCTCCCAAGACTCTGTTGCTGGGGGTATATCTGACTCTGGTTGGGCTGCTACTGTGGGCAATGGTGCTTCTTCCACAAATGGCACCTTGGCAGTTCCACTACTGTGCACCAGTCTGTGTTGACACAGAGTGTGCACTGGTCCGATGGTGCCAGGTGCACTGGTGGGCTCAGGTTGCTGGGCCCTAGCTGCTCCAACTGCCTTCTCCCAGGAAGACCTAGGATCTTCCAAAATGGTGGGACCTCCCCGCAGTTCAGGAGAAGCGCCCTGAATAGCCGCTTACCGCAGTAGCCAGCTGCTCCTCATCCACAGCAGAGGAACCTTCTGCTCCACGTCTCTGCACTGCATGAGTTTGGTCATTCACCTTCATGTCCACTCAAACACTTTCACAAACTAGCTCACTCTCTCACACACTCACACTCCCTCTGGTCCTGCCCACCGCCATCTTTTATTTTTTATTTTTTTCCTATATCTCTGTATCTTAGGTCAGCCTGCTCCAGGAACTACAGTTTCTACTGATGGAAGAAATTGCTAAATCCTGCCCCTTGAAGGCAACTCAATCTTTCTAGTTTAAAACTTAATCTGTCCTGCAATTAATTACTTATTTCGTTCTACATATTCAAAATCCAATATCCTTATGAGGGATGCTTTCTCCTCTTGTGTGTATTCCCCCATATCCCTGTCCCCTTTTTGCCTTTCCCCCTTCCTTCTTCCTCCTTCTAGTCTTCATCACCCTCTTCCTCAGTCCTTCTCCTATTCTTCTTCCTCTACGATCTCCTTGCTTTTCTCCTCCTTTACCTCCGCTCTTCTCTCCCTACCCAATTCTCACTTCCTCTGCCTCCCCCTCCTGTTTTGCTTTTCACTCCTCCTCCTCTTCCCCAGGAAATTATCTAGCTACAGATGACTGAAGCAAGGAGAATGGACCCATCCTCTTTGTTCTCTCACCTCTCTTAGTCTTTGGGTGTTTGCGATCCTGCCCCCCATATCTTTGGTGGATGGGTGTACATCCTTTGGCACATATCAGCATCTGCTGCTGGTACTGATGGCTGCCATCATGGCCTCCAATCAGGATGGTTGTACACTCTGGGCCATCTTCTTCCAAGTTCCAAGCCTTGTCTTGCTACCAGTACTCATGGTATTTTTATGGAGTCTCTTTCTGGGCCTATAGCTGAAACTCACTCATACTATCCATAACACTTGGGGAACTCATGGGCACTGTCTCAGGGTCTCTACTCCCTAAATGCCCAGCTGTCATTTCTTTTATTTTTATTTTTTTATCCTCACCTGAGGATATATTTCCATTTTTTGTACAGATAGAGTGGGAGGGAGAGAGAGGAAGGGAGAGAGAGAGAGAAGCATCGATGTGAAGGGACACATCGAGTGGCTGCCACCCCCATGACCGACCAGGGCCGGGGATAAACTGCAACCTAAGTACGCGCCCTTAGCGGGAACCGAACCCGGGTCTCTCCGGACCGCAGGCCGACGCTCTAACTGTTGAGCCAAACTGGCCAGGGTCCAGCTGTCATTCTGACCTGTTGCCTCATCCTACTGGTGTGGGGCACTTATAAGGTGTCTCCCTACCAGAGCTCCAGTAGACTCTGGGGCCAAGTTCCATTCTGCTCTGGGATTCCTAATCTTTTACATTTCTTATCTCAATATTCTCTCATTCCTTTCCAAGCCTCTTTCCAGGGTCATTTAATCTAGTTATGCAAGGTGTGCACTCTGCAATTAAAGTGAATCCATTCACATGTGATGCACCTTGGAGTTGTGCATTGCATAGCCTGCCTAGCAGCACATACTGACACTGTGTCCAACCCCCTCCCTAGAACTAGAAGTGCCCTATTCCCTCTTCTGGGGGAGAAACCAACACTGTATCCTATCCTAGATCCCACTTCTCTATGGTTAAAAATCTCTAGGCTTTGAGCTTTAAGCTTTGGTTACCTGGGGGGTCTGCCTATACTTCTTTCTTTTAACAATGCCCAGCTCTTGCAAATGAAAACATTAGCTTTCAAAACTAAGGTCTATGCAGTGGGCTTCCAGAACTTATTTTAAAAATTCAAAGCTACGCCTTGATTGGATGTTGATTTTTGCCATTCTTCTTTTGAAGGGGACTCCTCAGGTTCAATGAGGAAGGCGTCATGAGCAACAAAATGATTTGGGGAAAGAAACATCTTGGTTTCACATCCCTAAATATTTCCCCACTGCAACTTTTTGGTTAGGTAGGTTTGAATTTATACGACACAGTAGATTCAGAACTAAAATTCTTCCACAAGGTCAAGAACACTTAAAAATGGTCCTATATTCAAGGACCACCATCAACAACAACAAAAAGAGCTTTTTCATGTCTACCTCCCCCTGCTAAAAAATTGGCAGATAAGAGAAGGTTTGTGGGGACAAGAACCATGAAGTAAAGTGATGATGGTAAGGCAGACCCCAGGGAGCTGGGTTCTCCTGTCCTTCCTTGGGCCTGTGTCTCAGAGGAGTACCTGGTCCAGGAAATCTCTCCTTAGCCATTGAACCTGAGAATGCCCTCTGCTACCCAGAGACCCTTTGCTGTTGCGAGGCTTATCAGGTCATAAGTTCCAGGCACGCACAATGTTCCCCATCCCCTAATGGCAGGACTTATGAAGCATTATTCTTCCAGAAGTTAACAGAATCCCTTCTCCCACCACTAGGTGGCCAGGCCTAGGAAAGCTCCTTTCACCTCCTCAAGCAGCATCAGCAAGGAAGACATGCTATAAACCAAGCATACCAATATAGTACCACATAATCTCTGAAAATCATACTGTCATTACAATCATAGTCCACAAAAGTAGGCCAGAACTGCATGCCAAACCTAAAAAGGGCGACTGCCTGCTAAAGTAAAAAAAAAAAAAAAAAAAAAAAAATAGAACCAAGTGTCTTCTAACAATACCCAAATGTCCAGGATACAATAAATCTATTCAAAAAACCAGGAAGGTCACAAGTCATATGAGAAAAAACAGACTGACCCTAACACTGAGATAATTCAGATATTAGAATTCTCTGGCAAGGATTTTAAAGCAGCCATTATAAAAATAATTTTAAAAAATTACAAATTCTTTTCATAAAACAAACATAAAACAAATAGACTTTCAGAAAACAAATAGAATTTCTAAAAAGAACTAAATGAGAATTACATAACTAAAAAATATAGCAACCACAGGGTAGCCACAGTTCAGAGGCTTCCGAAAACCCAGACTATCATCCTGTCAGTGGCTAAATTACAATGCAAATTAAATCCAAAACTGCACAGGTTGTCTTCTATTAAAGTAAGGCCATTGATTGGAAAGAAATGGGATACAGAATATTGGAATGGGGACATATTTTTATGACATGCCAGCAAGACAACCAGAGATGTACAGCCGAATTGTAAATGAGAGGAGCGCTTTATTCACTGGCGGGCTGAGGGAGTCATGGTCTCCCCAAATCAACAGCAGTGAGCATTCTTACAGTCTGCTTATAAAGACCAAAACCACATCCTCTTGATGCTGCCTTGGCATCATTAAGAGGGAAACTGATACAGATAGGGGGCTTGAGGAGCTGTTCCAAATGTCAAGGCAATCATTAATCACAGTATTTTTATGTTGTTGTTTCTTTTTTCTGGGTTTCTTAAGGCTATTACTAATCCCTTTATCTTTATGGTTCTGGTTTCCTAAGGCCGTGGTGTTTAGATGAGGCAGGGTGTGTATGTGTATCAATTGCTGGTCAGAATGGAGTTACTTAAATTAAATGGTCTACTTCATTCCCCACTTGATTTATGTTTATGAGTCAAATTGTTGACTCTTTCCTCCTCTGGCACAGGGTTATAATGTCCCTTGACTACAAGGAGTTTTGTAGAATTCATTCTCTTCTGTATAGTTTTGATAAGTAAATTGACAAGGCAGGGTCCGATAGTCAGGGCTAAGAGCAAAAGGGTGAGTGCCCTGCCTTTGCAGACAAGAGGGTTGTCAGGCAAGGGGACCAATTAAACATTCTTTGGAACTAATTATCAGATTATCTTCTTATATCTTTAATGTTCTTTCTCACTAAGGATACTAACTCTGTCCCTGTTACTCCTTTTACTACATCCCAGACTGTTATCCCACCACCAGGGACAAGCTCTCCCTCTCTCCCTCAGTGTCTTATTTTCTTCCCTTCTTGAATATTCCTCCAATGTCCTGTCTTCCCGTATTATGTATGTCCCTTTCTTTTATCCTTTTATTATTTTTTCACTTCCTCTATTCTTTCTCTTTTTGCTTCTTCTCTCTACACAATCCTTCTTAAACTTGCACAGACCCTCTACAACTTACACAATCCTTCTTCAACTTGTGCAGACCCTCTGTGACTTTCCTAGTCCCTCCCCTGACATGAACCTGAGAGCTTGTTCAATCCACCTGCTGTCTACATATCCCCTGGTTTTCCTTCTCCTCCTTCTTACTCAGACCTGCACATATCTGCTTATCCCTCTGCCTTCTCCCTTTCCCTGTGACCTTACTGGACACTGCCTGCCTCTTCCTCACCCCTAAGTCCATCAGCCCTGTCCCCGTAGCCTATTTTTTGGAACCGTTACTAATTTTTTTTGTTCTCTCCTTGGTACTATATGGGGATAACGTCCTTAAATAGGGAACATAGATCTATAGTATACTTAACTTGTTCCTGTTCCCCTGCAGCCACCTTGGCCAGGGCTTCCCCTGTGATTCCATTCCTAAGTTCCCAATCCCATTTGGGTTTTGGCTTATGGGAGTTTCCATTTATACAGAGTTTAATATGGACAGATCCCAACAAAGCTTGGAACAGTGAACCCCTAAATTCTCCTGAGTCTTCTCTGCCATACAAGCAGCTCTTCCACCCGTGTCTGAAGGTCTGAGGTTAAACCTGCTGCACCTGAAAACCTTTACCGGCTTCCACTGAGGTACTTCCCTTTCAAATAAAGATTGCTGACTTTTCTCATAACCTATCCCTCAACACCTGTCTTTGATACTTGACTAGCCTCAAGTCCCAGCAGGCTCCAAAATGTGAAGTACAAAGTGTGACCCATGAGGAGGCACACTACTCATCACAAAAGAACTGTGTGACCTTTCCAATTTATACAGACAGAAATCTGGGGAGTTTGTGTGGAAATGAATATTAAGAGTTTGAGATAACAGTGTGAAAAACATAAACTTGGTCAGGCTGAATATATGAATATGGGCCCACTAAGCAGAGATTCTGGACTCAAACTTGCATCTCAGTGGGTTATAAAAGGTGTCAGAGATCAGGGGCTGCAAGGGGGGTTCAGTGATGAGATATTCAAGGTAAAGAAAGCACGCGGAGCCGACATCAAGAAGGATCAACAAATGGCAGCAGCAACTTTATTCCCAGCGGCAGCTGTCGGTGCAGCAGCAGCCCCCTTACTTAATACCTCTAACAGCTTTTATAGACTTGTGCAATGAGATGAACTATACAGGGCAGTGTGTGGTGCATGTGTCCTACACTTTTGCTGTGTCATGCTTATGTAAGAAAGCAGGGTCTGCGTCTGTGAAGCCAGTTCCAGGTCATGTACCAAACCACAGCCTCTCTCAACAACAGGCCACTTTCTCAGGCCCCAACACTCCACCCCCTAGATGCTGGGGTGTCAGGACTTGACCCATAAAGCATTTCCCTGTACCCAGAGCCCACAACAGCAGTACAGGATGCAACACATAACCAAGAGACCTCCAGCAAGGCCTGCAAGGGCTTATGCCCTGATACATGGTAAATCATTGCTCCTTCTTTCAGGTTCCATTTCCAAAGGTCCTACTATGTATCTTTCCCCCACAGGGGTCAGTGGCCTATAAGCAACTCCTGGGATGCCCAGTGAGGCAGCTATAGAGTTAGGCCTCGGTACACTGCCCAACTATTGGTGCACACATGCACACGGCCAGATTCCTTCATTAACACTATCCATACAGCTCTAGTTTGGCCCATTGACTCAAACGTCCAGCTCCTGTACTGAACCAAAAGTATCTGTAGCCAGTTGCACTACCTCCGTCGGTGATTGGCCTCAGCAAGAACCATCAGTATGCCAGGTATCTGCCAGAGGGGGAGGCTTTCCCTCCTCAAAAGGGCTGGAGTTTTCCTCCTCCTCTGCAGAGGGCTCCCCTGGTTCTGCCCTAAACTGTCTAGGTCCTAGCAAGGAGTGCAGCTCCTGCATCAAGGGGCTGGTAGAGAACTGAACCCTCTGTTCCAAGTAAGCTCCCCAATTTGTCAAAGTGGGAGTTTGGGCTACTCCCATGTGTGATCAAGTGGCCCAACACCATAACCACTGCTCTACTGGGTAGGTCATTTGCACTGTCACAAGACAAGGATCAGATACTTTCACTGGCCAATAAGGCTGCGTACATTGCTGCCAACTGCTTCTCAATAAGGGAGTGATGACTCTCAGCTCCCTTCTATAATTGGGACCAAAACCCAGTAGGACTCTTCCAAGCCCCTTGTTTCTGCCAGAGACACCAGCCAAACCCTGAGTCATCCACTTGTACGTCAGGAGGAATGGCAAATCCGGGCCCACAACTTGCAGCGTCTGTGCCTGGGTTTCCACCCGTTTCACGGCCAAAAATGCTTGCTCCACTGCAAGGGACCAGTCTCAGGTCTCCCCTTTCTGGGCCATGCAGTGGAGGGGTTTCATCAGCATGGCTAAATGAGGTATAAATGTTCACCAGAACCCTAGCAGTCCCATATGTGTCTGCAACTGTTTCACTGTTTCTGCTCAGGGATAGGCCTGTTTCTTATCTATAATTGCCTCAGGCATAAACTTTTTTTTACTGGACCAAACAACATCCAAGAACTTGACAGAGTATGCAGGCCCTTGGACTTTGTCCTTATTGACAGCCCACCCCAGCCCACCAGGGCTTCCCAAAGGCTGCATACTCTGGCTTCCAGTTCTATAAAAGAGTCAGAGGTGAACATTGTATCATCAATATAATGGCACAAGTGTACATTCAGAGGTTTATTCCAGGACGCTAAGTCCTGGGCTACCCAACCATGACAAAGTGTTGGACTCTGTACATAGCCTTGGGATAACACTTGAAAGGTCAATTACCTTTCTTCCCAGGTAAAGGCAAACTGTTCCTAACTTCCAGAGTCAATGTCTTTGGAGAAAAAAAACAGGTGTTAGCCAAGTCCCCCACAATATGAAACCGCACCAATTCCTGTGACAAGCAGTCCATCAATTCAGTGCTATATGGTTCTGCCACATGTAAAGGCAGAGTGACCTTGTTCAGTTCCCCATAGTCCACAGTTCTCAGGGTCACTGAAAAGGGGCTCATCCTCACTGCTGTCCTCAGCCGCACTGCCCTCTCTGTCAGACTGAGCTTCTACTACCTTGCCCTGGGTCTGCTCACCCAGGGCCACATCTATGGGGAGGGGGCAGGCCAGAAGTCACTCTGGCTACTTCCTCCCTGTTGGCTGCGGGCTTGGAGGGCACTTCAGGCCCTTGCCCGGTCTCTGCCTCCTTTCCTTGCTGTCTTCCACCTCCTGAGCACTGAGCCCCCTAGGCTACAGTGTCTCCTCCTCCTCTGGAGGTGGGTCAGTGGCAGGATGCTGCTGTCTGGGTGCTGCTATGTGGTCTGTGTTCTGCATATGCCTGCTGCTTCTGTCACACCAAGGGCAGGGCTTGTCATACAGACCTGGCAGGATGGCTGGCATAAGAAGTCGTAGCTGATTCGGCCAAACCCCAGAGCATGCACTCAGCCACAGCCAGGCACTGTTTCAAGTCTTCCTCCTTCCACTGTAGCTGCTGCACTTGGTTTGTGAGGTCCTGGATGTCTCCGTTGGCAGAAACATCCAAGGGACATGACCTGCAGCCTCCCGATGTGCTGTGGGAATGTTCGGTTCCAGCCTTTCCAAAGCCTTCTGCACCTCGTCAGGCCAGGGAAAAACAGAGTCCCAATCTTCTGGCTGCGTCCAAGCCATCAGGTACACTGCTATCAAGTACTAAAGGGATGCTGGTGGCCACATCCCATCTACCTGAGTTTGCTCCTCACTAGGGGCTGTTTGGGTACCTACTTTGTACTGCCGACTAGGCTAAGTGTCAGAGACTGGGGATTACAAGGGGGGTTTCCATGGTAAGATACCCAAAGTAAAGAAAGCACGTGGAGCCGACATCAGGAAGAATCAACAAATGGCAGCATCTTTATTCATAGAGGCAGCAGCAGCCCCTTTATTCAATACCTCGAACAGCTTTTATAGGCTCGTGCAATGGTATGATCTACACCAGGCAGTGCATGATGCATGAATCCTATGCTTTTGCTATGTCAGGCTTATGTAAGAAAGCAGGGTCTGCGCCTCTGCAGCCAGTTCCGGGTGATGTCCCAAACCAAAGCCTCTATCAACAACAGGCCACTTTCCCAGGCCCAAATAAGATGCTATCACTTTTGTTGGTTGGTTGGTTGGTTGGTTAGCTGAAATATGGACCAAAAGGTGGTCTACACTAAATAAATTTGAAATGCTAGAACTGGAAGATGGTGGTGGGCAGGACCGGAGGGAGGGTGAGTGTGTGAGAGAGTGAGCGAGTATGTGAGAGAGTGTGAGTGGATGTGAAGGTGGACGGCCAAACCGGAGCAGTGCAGAGACGCAGAGCAAAAGATTCCTGTGCTGTGGACGGGAGCAGCCAGTTACCATGGTAAGTGGCCCTTCTGGGCGATTCTCCCTGAACTGCGGGGAGGTCCCACCATTTTGGAAGATCTTGGGTCTTCCCTGGGAGGAGGCAGTGGGAGCAGCTAGGGGCCAGCAATCAATCTGAGCCCACCAGTGCACCTGGCACCATCGGACCAGTGGACACTCTGTGTCAACACAGACCAGTGCACAGTAGTGGAGATGCCAAGGTTCCAGTTGTGGAAGCTGTGGACAGCCAGGAGACCGGCACCATTCCCCACAGTATCAGCCTGATCAGAGTCGAGATATAGCCCCAGCAACAGAGGCTGGGGAGCAGACTTGCATCCCCAGGCAACAGAAGCACAGACCAGCAGTTGAGACCCAACCCCAAAAACTACAGCAAAAGCTGAGCAAGACTTGAGCCCCACGGGGCAACAGCACTCCCCAGCTGCCAGCAGTGGGACCTGGGGCTCCACAGAGGCCTGCGCAATCCAGTAGCCCACAAGAGCAGTGGGAAGCTGGAGCCCCAGAGAGACTGGTGTGATCCAGCTTGCCCGCCTGCGGCACCTGCAGGGTGCGGGGGCACCAGAGAGGCCTACACGACCCAGCAGGGACTGTGCCATCCAGTTACCCTTGGGACCTGCAGGGTGCTGAAGAACCAGAGAGGCCTGTGTGACCCAGCAGCCCATAACATAGGCATGGAGCAGGGTCCGAAAAGGGACTGTGCGATCCAGTTAACCACGGGGCCTGCAAAGGGGGCACCAGAAAGGCCTGTGCAACCCAGATGTGCACAAGATAGGCATAGAGAATGTGAAAATGGAGGCAGAGTGAACAGAAGCTACACAGATGATCTCCCAGGACAAAACAAGAATTACAACTAAAATAAAGACAAATCCTCAGAAAAAAGCAACAGAAAAGCAGCAGGACAAGACCATATAACTAGGGACACTGGTAGGATCTGAAGAGGAACGAGAGGGGGGTGGGCTGGGAGCCCATGGACAGCAGCAGTCTTATCTGTGAGCAGCGCCCTTTGAAAATAAAGACCAAGCCTGCTCCACAGGCCAGACAGCCTGGGCAGAGCGCAAAAATAGCCACAGCCACTCACATAGGGGCTACGGCAGAGGGACGGCAGACTGGGCTGGAACTCTGTGGGGACACCGGGATTTGGAGGGCACTCAGAGTTTTTGCTGGGTTGCGGCCACAAAGGACGGTGGCCAGTGTGTTCTTTCCCAGAGCTGTAAGGAAAAGCAGCAACCCCCCCCCCCACCTCAGGGATTCAGCCTTTCCCAGGTGTGGCAAAAAAATGCAAATTAAGGCTCATTAACAACCAGCATCCATCCCACCCTCTGGAAATCCTCTTAGGCAGAACACCAGGGCTACATTCCAATGCACTGAGTAACTGAGACTACAAGCCACCAGGAAAAAGCTAGAGGATAACTGAACCTTTCCTGGCATGTAAATCTACCCAGGAAAGTAAGACTTGACTGTGGTGTTAAATGTGGTCCCACCCAGGCTCTTCCAAAGCCAATATAGGGTGCCACAAACAGCAGAAATCCAACACTCACAGGCAAAATTTTGCAGGCTCCAAAACCCACTGTGATAGCCAAAATAGTAAAACAAAGAAACAAATCCCAAATGAAAGAACAAGAGAACCCTATCAAAGATGACATCAATAAAATGCAGTGAAGCAAATAATCAGAAAGTAGAGTTCAGAGCCATGATCTTGAGGAAGCTCAACAGCATGAGTAAGGGCATCAGCACCATGAGTAAACATATAGAAACATTGAAAACCAACCAAGTGGAAATGAAGAATGACATAGCAGAAATTAAGAACACATTTAACCAGCATAGTAATGGAAGCTGAGGCCAGATCAGTGAATTAAAAGACAGGGTGAAAAAATCAACCAAACAGAAAACAAAAAGGAAAAAAAAAATTAAAAAACTGGAAGACAGCTTCAGAGAACTGTGGAACAACGGGAAAATGAAAAATACTCGCATAATAGAAAGTCCCCAAAAAGGAAGAAAATGGGCAAGGGTGGAGTATATATTTGAAGAAATAGTGATAGAAAACTTTCCTAACTTGGGGAAGGAAGAAGGCATTCGAGTTCAAGAAACACAGAGAGTCCTGAGTAAGAAGAACCCAAACAGGCCCACATCAAGACACATGATAATTAAAATGCCAAAATTAAAGACAAAGAGAGAATCTTAAAGGCAGAAAGTGATAAGCAACAAGTTACCTACAAAGGAAATCCCATAAGGCTCTAAGCTGACTTCTCACAAGAAACACTACAGGCCAGAAGGGAGTGGCAAGAAGTAACCAAGGTCATGAAAAACAAGGATATGAATCCAAGACTACTCTATCCAGCAAGGCTATAATTCAAAATAGAAGGTCAAATGAAGAGCTTCCCAGACAACAACAACAACAAAAAGGCTAAGGGAATACATTAGGAACCAAACAGCACTGCAAGATATGTAAAAATTACTGCTGTAATTAGTAGAAGAAATAGGAAGAAAAATATAACCACACTAAACAAAAAATGGCAATAAATAAGTACATATCAATAATCACCTTAACCGTAAAAGGATTGAATGCTACGATCAAGAGACACAGAGTAGCTGATTGGGTAAGAAAGCATGACTCATATATATGTTGCTTATAAGAGACCCACCTCACAACTAACGACTCACATAGGATGAAAGTGAAGGGATGGAAAAAATCTTTCAAGCAAAAGGAAAGGAATAAAAAGCTGGGGTAGCAATACTCATATCTGAAAAGTATATTTTAAAATGAAGGCCATAACTAAAGACAAAGAAAGCCATTACACAATATTGATATGATCTATCCAACAGGAAAACATAACGTTGGTAAACATATATGCACCCAATATAGGAGCACACAAATATATTAAAAATCTTCTGGAGGACTTCAAAGAAATTACCAGCAATACAATCATAGCAGGAGACTTCAATACCCTGCTGACATCACTGGATTGATCTTCTAGACCAAAAATTAACAACGAAACACAGACTCTAAATGAACCACTAGATCAAACAGATTTCATAGATATCTACAGAGAATTCCACCCTAAAACTGCAGAATTCACATTCTTGTGAAGCGCACATGGGACATTCTCAAACATAGATCACATGTTAGGACACAAACTAAGTCTCTACAAGTTAAAAAAGATTGAAATCACATCAAGCATCTTCTCAGATCACAATGGTATGAAGCTAGAAATCAACTGCAACAAGAACATGCAAAGACATTTGAACACATGGAGGCTGAAAAGCATGTTATTGAACAATGAATGGGTTACCATGGAGATCAAAGAAGAAATTAAAACTTCCTGGAAACCAATGAAAATAAACACACAACAACACAAACTCTTTGGGATGCAGCGAGAGCGGTTCAGAAGGGGAAGTTTATAACACTACAGGCCTACCTCAAGAAGCAAGAAAAATTTCTAATAGACTTTGTAACCTCACAACGTAAAGAACTAGAAAGAAAACAAAAGAAAACCGCAGAGCAAATAGAAGGAAGGAAATAGTAAAGATCAGAGCAGAAAGAAATAACATGGAGACGACAAAAAAAAAAATAAAACAATTCAAAGGATCAGTGAAACAAAGAGCTGGTTCTTTGAAAGGATAAACAAGGTTGATGGACCCTTAGCTAGTTTCACAAAGAAACAAAGAGAGAGAACCCAAACAAACAAAATCTGAAATGAAAGAGGAGAAGTAAAAACTGACACCACAGAAATACAAAGGATTGTTAACAAATATTATAAACAATTATACGGGAACAAATTCGACAATCTAAGCAAAATGGACAAATTTCTAGAAACACAGTCTCCCAAAACTGAACCGGGAAGAGAGAGAAAACCTGAACAGATGAATAACAACAGAAGAAATTGAAGATGTAATCAAAACTCTTTCAGCAAACAGAAGCAAATGCCCAGATGGCTTCACAGGGGAATTTTACCAAACATTCAAAGAAGAACTAATACCCATTCTCCTCAAACTATTTCAAAAAATTCAGGAAGAAGGAAGATTTTCAAACTCGTTTTATAAGGCCAGCATAATTCTAATTCCAACACCAGAAAAAGACACCCCAAAGAAAGAAAACTGCAGACCAACATCCCTGATAAACATAGATGCCAAAATCCTAAACAAAACACTACCAAGTCACATCCAGCTATACATCAAAAAATTACTCACCATGACCAAGTGAGATTCATCCCAGGGATGCAAGGCTGGTACAATATTCGCAAATCAATAAATGTGATATGCCACATGAACAAAATGAAAGATAAAATTTATATGATCATATCAGTAATGCTGAAAAAGTATTTGACAAAATCCAGCACCCATTTCTCATAAAAACACTCAACAATCGGGGAATAGAGGGATCATATCTCGACATAATAAAGACCATATATGAAAGATATACAGCCAACATCATACTAAATTGGGCAAAAACTAAAAGTATTTCCCTTTAGAACAGGAACAAATCCAGGAAGCCCACTTTCACCACTCTTATTTAAGATAGTACTATTTAGCCACAACAATTAGACATGAAGAAAAATAAACAGGATCCAACTGGGAAAGGAGGAAGTGAAACTGTCATTATTCGCAGATGACATGGTACTGTACGTAGAAAACTCCAAAGACTCCATCAAAAATTTACAAGACTTAATAAATGAATTTGGCAAAGTAGCAGGATACAAAATTAATATAAAAATTGAAGGCATTCTTATACACCAATCATGAAGTCACAGAAAGAGAAACTAAAAAAAAAACAATCCCATTCATCATTGCGGCAAAAAAAATTAAGATAACAAGGAATAAACTTAACCAAAGAAATAAAGGACCTATTCGCAGCAAACTACAAGTCATTGAAAAAAGATAATAGAGGAGGATATAAAAAGTGGAAGCACATACCTTGTTCATGTATTGGAAGAATTAACATCATTAAAATGTCCATACTACCTAAAGCAATCTATAGATTCAATGCAATCCCCATCAAAATACCAACGCCATAATTCACAGGACAAGAACAATACTACAAAAGTTCATATGAAACCAAAAAGACCTTGAAGAGCCACAGAAATCTTGAAAAAGAAGAACCAAGTTGGAGGAATCACATTACCAGATTTCAGGTTATACTACAAAGCCACTGTAATCAAACAGCCTGGCACTGGCACAAGAACAGGCATATGGACTGTGGAACAGAACAGAGAACCCAGAAATGGACCCAAGGAAATATGCTCAATTAATATTTGACAAAGGTGGCAAGAGCATCCAGTGAAGTAAAGACAGCCTCTTTAATAAATGGTGTTGGGAAAATTGGACAGTTACATGCAAAAAAATAAAACTAGATTATCGACTTACACCATACAGAAGAATAAACTCAAAATGGGTAAAAGACTTAAATGTGTCTCATGAATCCATACAATTCTTAGAGGAAAATGTAGGCAACAAAATTTCAGACATCATACACAGCAGAATTTTCACTGATACATCACCTAAGGCAACAGAAACATAGGAAAAAATGACCACATGGGACTACATCAAACTCAAAACCTTCTCCACAGAAAAAGATATAATCATGAAAACGAAAAGGCAACCCACTGTATGGGAGAGCATAATTGCCAATGATATATCAGATAATGGGTTAATTTCCAATATAGAGAGAGTGCCATACAACTCAACAAAAGGAAGACAAAGAACCCAATTAAAAAGTTTGTTTCTGGCTGAGGGATCAGGAGGACCCCATCCATTTGCTCCTCTAAAGCTTTTGCAATAGAAGGTGTCAAAATCATTGCCACAGATATCAATGAGTCCAAACTGCAAGAACTGGAAAAGTACCCCGGCCAGAAATTAGTGATGATTGACTCATTTCAATAAATAATGGAATTGACATTAAAGTAAAGCTCACAAATAGAAACACTCTCTTTGGGTTGGAAAAATGGCGGCTGAGTGAATGGAGCTACACATACAACTCCCAGGACCAAACTGGATTTACAACAAAAATAAAGACAAATCATCAGGAAGGGGCAACCGACAGGCAGCCTGGAGGACCACATAACCAGGGACACTGACTCAATCCTGGTAGGCTTGCGGATGAGAGAGTGAGCCGGGAGCCCACGTCCGCAGAGACCTGGGCTGGGACCAGAGAACTCGGCTGGGATCAGGGGACTGGGCTTGAAGCTGCTGCCGCCTCGGCTGCATCCGCGACCAGCTGAGTCCTGTGAACGTGGCTGGGTGCTACACCCTCGGCTGGTGCTGCAGACTTGGCTGCCCTTAGCTGGGAGCAGAACCCTCGGGTTAAAAGTCCCAGGCGGCTACATGACGCAGAGTCTGGACAGAGGCTAAATTGGCAGCAGCCACTCATTTTGGGCCCTGGCAGAGGGAAGGCAGACTTGACTGGAACTGTGTGTGGACACTCGGGATTTGGAGGGGGCTCAGAGCTTTTGCTGAGTGCAGCCACCCAGGACTATGGTCATCTTAATCCTTCCCAGGGCCCTGGGGAGAGGCGGTAGTCTGTCCCTCGGTGATTCAACCCCAACACGTGGCCATTGAAATGCTAATTGAGGACCATTAACAAGCAACATCTGCCCACCCTCAGGAAATCCTCTTACACTGAGCACCTGAGGGAGTTTTTCAGGCAACACAGAAATCAAGGTTCTTCAGGTGACCTCTACTAATAGCCTCCAGGCAAAAAAAAAAAAAGCTAGAGGAAAGTTAAGACTTGACATGAGTGGTTAAAGTAGGTCCTCCCTGCCTCATCCAAACCCAGGAGAGGGAGCCAGAAACAGCAGAAAACCAACATCCACAGGGAAAATTTGGCAGACTCCAAAGCCCACTGTGATAACCAAAATGGTGAAAAACAGAAGCAAAAGGCAAATGAAAGAACAAGAGACCTCTACCGAAGATGAGATAAATGAGGTGCAGTTAAGGAAGTTAACAGAACTAGAATTCAGAGCCATGATCTTGAGAAAGCTCAACAGCATGTGTAAGGACATAAGCACCATGAGTAAAGACATAGAAATGTTGATAAACGACCAGTTGGAAATTAAAAACGACATATCAGAAATGAAAAACACATTGGAAGGTCTAAAAAGCAGAGTAGAGGAAGCAGAGGACTGGATCAGTGAATTAGAAGAAAAAATCAACCAATCAGAAAATCCAAAGGAGAAAACGATTAAAAACAGGACGACAGCTTAGGAGAACTGTGGGACAACTGGAAACGTAATAATATTCGCATCATAGGAGTCCCCGAAGAAGAAGAAAATGAGCAAGGGATAGAGAATATATTCAAAGAAATAGTGACAGAAAACTTTCTTAATTTGGTGAAGGAAGAATGCATTCAAGTTCAAGAAACACAGAGAGCCCCAAGTAAGATGAACCCAAACAGGCCCACACCAAGGCACATAGTAATCAAACTGCCAAAAATTAAAGACAAAGAGAGAATCCTAAAAGCAGCAAGAGATAAGCAACAGGTTACCTACAAAGGAAACCCCATAAGGCTCTCAGCTGACTTCTCACGAGAAACAATACAGGCCAGAAGGGAATGGCATGAAGTATTCAAGGTCATGAAAAACAAAGATCTGAATCCAAGACTACTCTATCCAGCAAGGCTGGATTAATCAAAATAGAAGGTCACATAAAGAGCGTGCCAGACAAAAAAAAGGCTAAGGGAATACATTAGCACCAAGCCAGCACTGCAACAAATGTTAAAGGACTGCTGTAATTAGCAGGAGAAATGGGAAAAAAAATAGAATCACACTAAACAAAAATGGCAATAAATAAGTACCTATCGATAATCACCTTAAAGGTAAATGGATTGAATGCTCCCATAAAAAGACACAGAGTAGCTGATTGGATAAGAAAGCATGACTCATCTATATGTTGTTTACAAGAGAACCACCTCACAACAAAAGACTCACATAGATTGAGAGTGAAGGGATGGAAAAAAACCTTCCAAGCAAACGGAAAGGAAAAAAAAGCTGGGGTAGCAATAATCATATCTGATAAAATAGACTTCAAACTGAAGGCCATAAGTAGAGACAAAGAAGGCCACTACATAATATTGAAAGAATCTATCCAACAGGAAGATATAACCTTGATAAATATATATGCACCCAATATAGGAGCAACAACATATATTAAAAATCTTCTGGAGAACTTCAAAGGACAAATAGATAGCAATACAATCATAGCAGGGGACTTCAACACCCCGCTGACATCACTGGACAGATCTTCTAGACAAACAATTAACAAGGAATCACAGACTCTCAATGAAGTGCTGGTTGAAATGGATTTAATATATATCTACAGAGAATAACACCACAAAACTGCAGAATTCACATTCTTCTTAAGTGCACATGGGACATTCTCAACGATAGAATACATGTTAGGGCACAAATTAAGTCTCTACAAGTTCAAGAACACTGACATCATATCAACCATCTTCTCAGATCACAATGGCCTGAAACTAGAAATCAATTACAAGAAGAACATACAAAGACATTTGAACACATGGAAGCTAAATAGCATGTTATTAAACAATGAATGGGTCATTGAGGGATCAAGGAATAAATCAAAAACTTCATGGAAACCAATGAAAATGAAGACACAATCACACAAAATCTATGGGATGCAGCAAAAGCAGTTCTGAGAGGGAATTCTATAGCACTACAGACCTACGTCAAAAAACAAGAAAACACTCTATACTAGACTATGTAACCTCACAACTTAAACTACTAGAGAGCAAACAACAACAACAAAAAACCCAGAGCAAGTAGAAGGAAGAAAATTTTAAATATCAGAGCATAAATAAACAACATAGAGACCAAAAAAAAACAATTCAAAAAGTAAATGAAATAAAAGCTGGTTTTTTGAAAAAATAAACAAGATTGATGGACCCTTAGCAAGACTCACCAAGAAACAAAGAGAGAGAACCCAAATACAAAAAATCAGAAATGAAAGAGGAGAAGTAACAACTGACACCACAGAAATACAAAAGATTGTTAACAACTACTATGAACAATTATCTGGCAACAAGTTCGACAATCTAAGCAAAATGGACACATTTCTAGAAACACATAGTCTCCCAAAACTGGACCAGGAAGAGGCAGAAAACTTGAACAGACCAATATAAACAGAAGAAATTGAAGATGTAATCAAGACTCTCCCAGCAAACAAAAGCCCAAGCCTCGATGGCTTCACGGGGGAGTTTTACCGAACATTCAAAGAAAAACTAACACCCATTCTCCTCAAAATATTTCAAAGAATTCAAGAAGGAAGGCTTCCTAACTCGTTTTATGAAGCCAGCATAATTCTAATTCCAAAACCAGAAAAACACACAACAAAGAAAGAAAACTACAGGCCAATATCTTTGATGAAATACAGACACCAAAATCCTGAACAAAATACTAGCAAATCGGCTCCAACCACACACCAAACAGAGTATCCACCATGACTAAGTGGGATTTATCCCAGGGATGCAAGGCTGGTACAATATTCGCAAATCAATAAACGTGATTCACCACATAAATAAAATGAAGAATAAAAAGCACATGATCATATCAATAGATGCCGAACGAGCCTTCGACAAAATCCAGCATCCATTTCTGATAAAAATGCTCAGCAATGTGCGAATAGAGGGATCATATCTACACATAATAAAGGCCATATATGATAGACCTACAGCCAACATCATACTCAATGGGCAAAAACTAAAAGTATTTTCCTTAAGAACAGGTACAAGGCAAGGATGCCCACTTTCGCCACTGTTATTTAACATTGCACTGGAAGTCTTAGCCACAGCAATAAGACATGAAGAAAAAATAAAAGGGATACAAAATGGAAAGGAGGAAGTGAAACTGTCATTATTTGCAGATGATATGATACTATACGTAGAAAACCCAAAAGAATCCATCAAAAATTTACGAAACGTAATAAATGAATTTGGCAAAGTAGCAGGATACAAAATTAACATCAAGAAATTGATGCCATTCTTATACACCAATGATGAACTCACAAAAAGGGAAAGAAAACAATCCCATTTACAATTGCAGCAAAAAAATTAAGATACTTAGAAATAAACTTAACCAAAGAAATAAAGGACCTATTTGCAAAAAACTACAGGTCATCGAAAGAAGAAATGGAGGAAGATATAAAAAAGTGGAAGCACTTACCCTGTTCATGGATTTGAAGAATTATCATCATTAAAATGTCCATATTACCCACAGCAATCTATAGATTCAATGCAATTCCCATCAAAATACCAACAACATACTTCACAGAATTAGAACAAGTACTTCAACAGTTCATATGGAACTAAAAAAGACCTCGAATAGCCACAGCAATCTTCAAAAGAAAGAACAAAGTTGGAGGGATCACATTACCAGATTTCAGGTTATAGTACAAAGCCACCGTAATCAAAAGAGCCTGGTACTGGCACAAGATCAGAACACAAATTCATTTAATAAGTCTAATAGATTTTTAATGGAGTCTTTAGGGTTTTCTATGTATAATATCATGTCATCTGCAAATAATGACAGTTTCTCTTTCTCCTTTCCCATTTGGATCCCTTTTATGTTTTCCTACTTTCTGATTGCTGTGCCTAAGACTTCCAGTACTATGTTAAACAAGAGTGGCAAAAGTGGGCATCCCTGTCTTGTTTCTGTTCTTAAGTGAAATTCTTTTAGTTCCTGCCCATTGAGTATGATGTTGGCTGTAGGTCTTTCATACATGGCCTTTATTATGGCCAGATATGATCCCTCTATTTTCACATTGCTGAGCTTTTTTTATCAGAAATGGATGCTGGATTTTGTCACATGCTTTTTCAGCATCTATTGATAAGATCATGTGGTTTTTATTCTTTATTTTGTTTATGTGGTGTATCACATTTATTGATTTGCAAATAATTAGTTGCCATTTTAATTTTATGCCTGTGCTCCTTTCTCTCTCTCTCTCTCTCTCTTTCTCTCTCTCTCTATCTCTCTCTCTCTCTCTCTCTCTCTCTCTCTCTCTCTCTCTCTCTCTCTCCCTCTCCTTCTTCTTCTTACAACAATCCCTTCAGCATTTCTTGCAGTGCTAGTTTTGTGGTGGTAAATTTCATTAGTTTTTTTTTTTTTTTTTTTTTAACCATGAAACTCTTTATTTCTCCTTCACTTTTGAATGATAGCCTTGCTGGATAGAGTAGTCTTGGGTTCCCTTGCCTTGCACTATTTTGCACATTTCATGCAACTCCCTTCTGGCCTGCATCGTTTCTATTGAGAAATCAGCTGACAGTCTAATGGGTGCTTCCTTGTAGGTAACTTTCTGTCTCTCTCTTGCTTCTTTTAAGATTCTTTCTTTCTCTTTAATGTTTGCCATTTTTATTATGCTGTGTCTAGCTGTGGGTCTTCTGGGGTTCGTCTTGCTTGGGACTCTCTGTGTTTCCTGGACATGGGTGACTTTCTCCTTCACCACTTTAGGAAAGTTTTCTGTCATTATTTCTTCAAACAGATTCTCTATTCCTCTCTCTGATTCTTTTCCTTCCCCTATCCTGCATAATGCAAATGTTGTTACGTTTTATATTGTCCCACAGCTCCCTTAAACTTTCCTCCTGCTTTTTAATTTTTTTTTTCCTTTTGCTGCTCTATTGGAGTGTTTTTCTCTACCTTATCTTCTAAGGTGCTGATTCGGTGTTCAGTTTCTTCTAATCTACTATTAAACCCTTTTAAGGTATTTTTCATAACAGCTATGTCATTCTTTATTTCCTCTTGATTTTTATGCATAGCTTCTACCTCTTCATGTGTAGCTTCTACCTCTTTTTTAAGCTGAAGTAGTTCCCAGTGAGCTCTTCAAAAATCTTATTAGGTTGCTTGTAGTTCTCACCAAATTGTTTGAGCACCCTTAAAATCATTGCTTTGAATTCTTTATCTGACAAGTTGCTGTCTTCCATTTCCTGTAGTTCCTTTTCTGGTGATTCCTCTTTTTCTTTCCTTTGGGTGTTGTTTCGTTGTCTCCCCATTTTAGCCGTCTGGTAGCTCTAGACCCGCTGAGGGATGTTTGGATGTGTATGCAGCCCAATGTATATCAAATAAGGCTACTGTGCCTCCCAGACTGTTTTGTTGCATGTCACCCGTTGCTTGCTGTGCATCCTGGAGAACTGACTACTGGGGCCTGGTATTGGTGTGTCCTGGTAGGTGCTGCTGCTGAATCACTTGGGCCCCTCTGGAGTTGTGTTCCCAGCTGGTAGCTGGTGCCACCTGTACCTGTATAGCTCAGGCCCTGTTGGAGCTGCACTCCCTGCCCATACCGAGGGCAGCTGGATCGCACAGTCCCTTTGGAGACCTGGCTCTACACCTATCTTGTGGGTATCTGGGTTGCACAGGCCTCTCTGGTGCCCCAGCACCCTGCAGGTGCTGCAGGCCAGCAGCTGGATAGCACCAGTCCCTCTTGGGCTCTGGCCAGCAGCTGGATAGCACCAGTCCCTCTTGGGCTCTGGCTTCCCACTGCTCTTGTGGGGCCGCTGTGTCCAACAGGCCTCTTTAGAGCTCCAGGTCCCACCACTTGTGGCTGGGGAGTGCTGCTGCCCCATGGGGCTCAACTTTTGCTCAGCCTTTGCTGTAGTTTTTGGCGATGTGTCTCAGCTGCTGGTCTGTGCTTCTGTTGCCTGGGGATGCAAGTCTGCTCCCAAGACTCTGTTGCTGGGGGTATATCTTGACTCTGGTTGGGCTGCTACTGTGGGCAATGGTGCTTCTTCCACAAATGGCACCTTGGCAGTTCCACTACTGTGCACCAGTCTGTGTTGACACAGAGTGTGCACTGGTCCGATGGTGCCAGGTGCACTGGTGGGCTCAGGTTGCTGGGCCCTAGCTGCTCCAACTGCCTTCTCCCAGGGAAGACCTAGGATCTTCCAAAATGGTGGGACCTCCCCGCAGTTCAGGGAGAAGCGCCCTGAATAGCCGCTTACCGCAGTAGCCAGCTGCTCCTCATCCACAGCAGAGGAACCTTCTGCTCCACGTCTCTGCACTGCAGGAGTTTGGTCATTCACCTTCACGTCCACTTACACTCTCTCACACACTCGCTCACTCTCTCACACACTCACCCTCCCTCTGGTGCTGCCCACCGCCATCTTTTATTTTTTATTTTTTTCCTATATCTCTGTATCTTAGGTCAGCCTGCTCAGGAACTACAGTTTCTACTGATGGAAGAAATTGCTAAATCCTGCCCCTTGAAGGCAACTCAATCTTTTCTAGTTTAAAACTTAATCTGTCCTGCAATTAATTACTTATTTCGTTCTACATATTCAAAATCCAATATCCTTATGAGGGATGCTTTCTCCTCTTGTGTGTATTCCCCCATATCCCTGTCCCCTTTTTGCCTTTCCCCCTTCCTTCTTCCTCCTTCTAGTCTTCATCACCCTCTTCCTCAGTCCTTCTCCTATTCTTCTTCCTCTACGATCTCCTTGCTTTTCTCCTCCTTTACCTCCGCTCTTCTCTCCCTACCCAATTCTCACTTCCTCTGCCTCCCCCTCCTGTTTTGCTTTTCACTCCTCCTCCTCTTCCCCAGGAAATTATCTAGCTACAGATGACTGAAGCAAGGAGAATGGACCCATCCTCTTTGTTCTCTCACCTCTCTTAGTCTTTGGGTGTTTGCGATCCTGCCCCCCATATCTTTGGTGGATGGGTGTACATCCTTTGGCACATATCAGCATCTGCTGCTGGTACTGATGGCTGCCATCATGGCCTCCAATCAGGATGGTTGTACACTCTGGGCCATCTTCTTCCAAGTTCCAAGCCTTGTCTTGCTACCAGTACTCATGGTATTTTTATGGAGTCTCTTTCTGGGCCTATAGCTGAAACTCACTCATACTATCCATAACACTTGGGGAACTCATGGGCACTGTCTCAGGGTCTCTACTCCCTAAATGCCCAGCTGTCATTTCTTTTCTTTTTTTTTTTTATCCTCACCCGAGGATATATTTCCATTTTTTGTACAGATAGAGTGGGAGGGAGAGAGAGGAAGGGAGAGAGAGAGAGAAACATCGACGTGAAGGGACACATCGAGTGGCTGCCACCCGCACGACCGACCAGGGCCGGGGACAAACTGCAACCGAAGTACGCGCCCTTAGCGGGAACCGAACCGGGGTCTCTCCGGACCGCAGGCCGACGCTCTAACCGCTGAGCCAAACTGGCCAGGGTCCAGCTGTCATTTCTGACCTGTTGCCTCATCCTACTGGTGTGGGGCACTTATAAGGTGTCTCCCTACCAGAGCTCCAGGTAGACTCTGGGGCCAAGTTCCATTCTGCTCTGGGATTCCTAATCTTTTACATTTCTTATCTCAATATTCTCTCATTCCTTTCCAAGCCTCTTTCCAGGGTCATTTAATCTAGTTATGCAAGTTGTGCACTCTGCAATTAAAGTGAATCCATTCACATGTGATGCACCTTGGAGTTGTGCATTGCATAGCCTGCCTAGCAGCACATACTGACACTGTGTCCAACCCCCTCCCTAGAACTAGAAGTGCCCTATTCCCTCTTCTGGGGGAGAAACCAACACTGTATCCTATCCTAGATCCCACTTCTCTATGGTTAAAAATCTCTAGGCTTTGAGCTTTAAGCTTTGGTTACCTGGGGGGTCTGCCTATACTTCTTTCTTTTAACAATGCCCAGCTCTTGCAAATGAAAACATTAGCTTTCAAAACTAAGGTCTATGCAGTGGGCTTCCAGAACTTATTTTAAAAATTCAAAGCTACGCCTTGATTGGATGTTGATTTTTGCCATTCTTCTTTTGAAGGGGACTCCTCAGGTTCAATGAGGAAGGCGTCATGAGCAACAAAAATGATTTGGGGAAAGAAACATCTTGGTTTCACATCCCTAAATATTTCCCCACTGCAACTTTTTGGTTAGGTAGGTTTGAATTTATACGACACAGTAGATTCAGAACTAAAATTCTTCCACAAGGTCAAGAACACTTAAAAATGGTCCTATATTCAAGGACCACCATCAACAACAACAAAAAGAGCTTTTTCATGTCTACCTCCCCCTGCTAAAAAATTGGCAGATAAGAGAAGGTTTGTGGGGACAAGAACCATGAAGTAAAGTGATGATGGTAAGGCAGACCCCAGGGAGCTGGGTTCTCCTGTCCTTCCTTGGGCCTGTGTCTCAGAGGAGTACCTGGTCCAGGAAATCTCTCCTTAGCCATTGAACCTGAGAATGCCCTCTGCTACCCAGAGACCCTTTGCTGTTGCGAGGCTTATCAGGTCATAAGTTCCAGGCACGCACAATGTTCCCCATCCCCTAATGGCAGGACTTATGAAGCATTATTCTTCCAGAAGTTAACAGAATCCCTTCTCCCACCACTAGGTGGCCAGGCCTAGGAAAGCTCCTTTCACCTCCTCAAGCAGCATCAGCAAGGAAGACATGCTATAAACCAAGCATACCAATATAGTACCACATAATCTCTGAAAATCATACTGTCATTACAATCATAGTCCACAAAAGTAGGCCAGAACTGCATGCCAAACCTAAAAAGGGCGACTGCCTGCTAAAGTAAAAAAAAAAAAAAAAAAAAAAAATAGAACCAAGTGTCTTCTAACAATACCCAAAATGTCCAGGATACAATAAATCTATTCAAAAAACCAGGAAGGTCACAAGTCATATGAGAAAAAACAGACTGACCCTAACACTGAGATAATTCAGATATTAGAATTCTCTGGCAAGGATTTTAAAGCAGCCATTATAAAAATAATTTTTAAAAAATTACAAATTCTTTTCATAAAACAAACATAAAACAAATAGACTTTCAGAAAACAAATAGAATTTCTAAAAAAGAACTAAATGAGAATTACATAACTAAAAAATATAGCAACCACAGGGTAGCCACAGTTCAGAGGCTTCCGAAAACCCAGACTATCATCCTGTCAGTGGCTAAATTACAATGCAAATTAAATCCAAAACTGCACAGGTTGTCTTCTATTAAAGTAAGGCCATTGATTGGAAAGAAATGGGATACAGAATATTGGAATGGGGACATATTTTTATGACATGCCAGCAAGACAACCAGAGATGTACAGCCGAATTGTAAATGAGAGGAGCGCTTTATTCACTGGCGGGCTGAGGGAGTCATGGTCTCCCCAAATCAACAGCAGTGAGCATTCTTACAGTCTGCTTATAAAGACCAAAACCACATCCTCTTGATGCTGCCTTGGCATCATTAAGAGGGAAACTGATACAGATAGGGGGCTTGAGGAGCTGTTCCAAATGTCAAGGCAATCATTAATCACAGTATTTTTATGTTGTTGTTTCTTTTTTCTGGGTTTTCCAAGGCTATTACTAATCCCTTTATCTTTATGGTTCCAGTTCCCTAAGGCATGGTGTTTAGATGAGTCGGGGTGTGTATGTGCATCAACTGCTGGTCAGGCTAGAGTTACTTAAATTAAGTTGTCTAGTTCATTCCCCTCTGGATTTATGTGTATGAGTCAAATTGTTGACTCTCCTTCCTCCTCTGGAACAGGGTTCTACTGTCCCTTAACTACAAGGAGTTTTGTAGAATTCATTCTCTTCTGTATAGTTTTGATAAGTAAATTGACAAGGCAGGGTCCGATGGTCAGGGCTAAGAGCAAGAGGGCAAGGGGCCCTGCCACTGCAGACAGGAGGGTTGTCAGGCAAGGGGACTAATAAAACATTCTTTGGAACTAATTATCAGATTGTCTTCTTTTATTGTCAATGTTCTTTCTCACTAAGGATACTAACTCTGTCCCTGTTACTCCTTTTACTACATCCCAGACTGTTATCCCACCACCAGGGACAAGCTCTCCCTCTCTCCCTCAGTGTCTTATTTTCTTCCCTTCTTGAATATTCCTCCAATGTCCTGTCTTCCCGTATTATGTATGTCCCTTTCTTTTATCCTTTTATTATTTTTTCACTTCCTCTATTCTTTCTCTTTTTGCTTCTTCTCTCTACACAATCCTTCTTAAACTTGCACAGACCCTCTACAACTTACACAATCCTTCTTCAACTTGTGCAGACCCTCTGTGACTTTCCTAGTCCCTCCCCTGACATGAACCTGAGAGCTTGTTCAATCCACCTGCTGTCTACATATCCCCTGGTTTTCCTTCTCCTCCTTCTTACTCAGACCTGCACATATCTGCTTATCCCTCTGCCTTCTCCCTTTCCCTGTGACCTTACTGGACACTGCCTGCCTCTTCCTCACCCCTAAGTCCATCAGCCCTGTCCCCGTAGCCTATTTTTTGGAACCGTTACTAATTTTTTTTGTTCTCTCCTTGGTACTATATGGGGATAACGTCCTTAAATAGGGAACATAGATCTATAGTATACTTAACTTGTTCCTGTTCCCCTGCAGCCACCTTGGCCAGGGCTTCCCCTGTGATTCCATTCCTAAGTTCCCAATCCCATTTGGGTTTTGGCTTATGGGAGTTTCCATTTATACAGAGTTTAATATGGACAGATCCCAACAAAGCTTGGAACAGTGAACCCCTAAATTCTCCTGAGTCTTCTCTGCCAATACAAGCAGCTCTTCCACCCGTGTCTGAAGGTCTGAGGTTAAACCTGCTGCACCTGAAAACCTTTACCGGCTTCCACTGAGGTACTTCCCTTTCAAATAAAGATTGCTGACTTTTCTCATAACCTATCCCTCAACACCTGTCTTTGATACTTGACTAGCCTCAAGTCCCAGCAGGCTCCAAAATGTGAAGTACAAAGTGTGACCCATGAGGAGGCACACTACTCATCACAAAAGAACTGTGTGACCTTTCCAATTTATACAGACAGAAATCTGGGGAGTTTGTGTGGAAATGAATATTAAGAGTTTGAGATAACAGTGTGAAAAACATAAACTTGGTCAGGCTGAATATATGAATATGGGCCCACTAAGCAGAGATTCTGGACTCAAACTTGCATCTCAGTGGGTTATAAAAGGTGTCAGAGATCAGGGGCTGCAAGGGGGGTTCAGTGATGAGATATTCAAGGTAAAGAAAGCACGCGGAGCCGACATCAAGAAGGATCAACAAATGGCAGCAGCAACTTTATTCCCAGCGGCAGCTGTCGGTGCAGCAGCAGCCCCCTTACTTAATACCTCTAACAGCTTTTATAGACTTGTGCAATGAGATGAACTATACAGGGCAGTGTGTGGTGCATGTGTCCTACACTTTTGCTGTGTCATGCTTATGTAAGAAAGCAGGGTCTGCGTCTGTGAAGCCAGTTCCAGGTCATGTACCAAACCACAGCCTCTCTCAACAACAGGCCACTTTCTCAGGCCCCAACACTCCACCCCCTAGATGCTGGGGTGTCAGGACTTGACCCATAAAGCATTTCCCTGTACCCAGAGCCCACAACAGCAGTACAGGATGCAACACATAACCAAGAGACCTCCAGCAAGGCCTGCAAGGGCTTATGCCCTGATACATGGTAAATCATTGCTCCTTCTTTCAGGTTCCATTTCCAAAGGTCCTACTATGTATCTTTCCCCCACAGGGGTCAGTGGCCTATAAGCAACTCCTGGGATGCCCAGTGAGGCAGCTATAGAGTTAGGCCTCGGTACACTGCCCAACTATTGGTGCACACATGCACACGGCCAGATTCCTTCATTAACACTATCCATACAGCTCTTAGTTTGGCCCATTGACTCAAACGTCCAGCTCCTGTACTGAACCAAAAGTATCTGTAGCCAGTTGCACTACCTCCGTCGGTGATTGGCCTCAGCAAGAACCATCAGTATGCCAGGTATCTGCCAGAGGGGGAGGCTTTCCCTCCTCAAAAGGGCTGGAGTTTTCCTCCTCCTCTGCAGAGGGCTCCCCTGGTTCTGCCCTAAACTGTCTAGGTCCTAGCAAGGAGTGCAGCTCCTGCATCAAGGGGCTGGTAGAGAACTGAACCCTCTGTTCCAAGTAAGCTCCCCAATTTGTCAAAGTGGGAGTTTGGGCTACTCCCATGTGTGATCAAGTGGCCCAACACCATAACCACTGCTCTACTGGGTAGGTCATTTGCACTGTCACAAGACAAGGATCAGATACTTTCACTGGCCAATAAGGCTGCGTACATTGCTGCCAACTGCTTCTCAGTGAGGGAGTATGACTTTCAGCTCTCTTCCACAGTTGAGACCAAAACCCAGTAAAATTCTTCCAAGCTCCTTGTTTCTGTCAGAGGCCCAGCCAAACCCCAAGTCACCCACCTGTACATCAGGAGGAATGGCAAATCCGGGCCCACAACTTGCAGCGTCTGTGCCTGGGTTTCCACCCGTTTCACGGCCAAAAATGCTTGCTCCACTGCAAGGGACCAGTCTCAGGTCTCCCCTTTCTGGGCCATGCAGTGGAGGGGTTTCATCAGCATGGCTAAATGAGGTATAAATGTTCACCAGAACCCTAGTAGTCCTAAATATGTCTGCAACTGTTTCACTGTTTCTGGTCGGGGATAGGCCTGTATCTTATCTATAATTGCGTCAGGCATAACCTTTGTCTTACCTGACCAAACAACATCCAAGAACTTGACAGAGTATCCAGCCCCTTTGGACCTTGTCCTCATTGATGGCCCACCCCAAGCCCACTAGGACTTCCTGAAGTCTGCCTGCTCTGGCTTCCAGCTCTGCAAGAGAATCAGAGGTCAACATTATACCATCAACATAATGGAACAAATGTACATTCAGAGGTTTATTCCAGGACGCTAAGTCCTGGGCTACCAAACCATGACAGAGTGTTGGACTATGTAAATAGTTTTGGGATAACACTTTAAATGTCCATTGCCTTTCTTCCCAGGTAAAGGCAAACTGTTCCTGAATTTCAGAGTCAATGTCTATGGAGAAAAAAAACATTAGCCAAGTTCACAACATAATGAAACCGCCCCAATTCCTATGACAAGTGGTCCATCAATTCAGTGATATTCGGGACCGCTGCATGTAAGGGCAAAGTGACCTTGTTCAGTTCCCCATAGTCCACAGTTCTCAGGGTCACTGAAAAGGGGCTCATCCTCACTGCTGTCCTCAGCCGCACTGCCCTCTCTGTCAGACTGAGCTTCTACTACCTTGCCCTGGGTCTGCTCACCCAGGGCCACATCTATGGGGAGGGGGCAGGCCAGAAGTCACTCTGGCTACTTCCTCCCTGTTGGCTGCGGGCTTGGAGGGCACTTCAGGCCCTTGCCCGGTCTCTGCCTCCTTTCCTTGCTGTCTTCCACCTCCTGAGCACTGAGCCCCCTAGGCTACAGTGTCTCCTCCTCCTCTGGAGGTGGGTCAGTGGCAGGATGCTGCTGTCTGGGTGCTGCTATGTGGTCTGTGTTCTGCATATGCCTGCTGCTTCTGTCACACCAAGGGCAGGGCTTGTCATACAGACCTGGCAGGATGGCTGGCATAAGAAGTCGTAGCTGATTCGGCCAAACCCCAGAGCATGCACTCAGCCACAGCCAGGCACTGTTTCAAGTCTTCCTCCTTCCACTGTAGCTGCTGCACTTGGTTTGTGAGGTCCTGGATGTCTCCGTTGGCAGAAACATCCAAGGGACATGACCTGCAGCCTCCCGATGTGCTGTGGGAATGTTCGGTTCCAGCCTTTCCAAAGCCTTCTGCACCTCGTCAGGCCAGGGAAAAACAGAGTCCCAATCTTCTGGCTGCGTCCAAGCCATCAGGTACACTGCTATCAAGTACTAAAGGGATGCTGGTGGCCACATCCCATCTACCTGAGTTTGCTCCTCACTAGGGGCTGTTTGGGTACCTACTTTGTACTGCCGACTAGGCTAAGTGTCAGAGACTGGGGATTACAAGGGGGGTTTCCATGGTAAGATACCCAAAGTAAAGAAAGCACGTGGAGCCGACATCAGGAAGAATCAACAAATGGCAGCATCTTTATTCATAGAGGCAGCAGCAGCCCCTTTATTCAATACCTCGAACAGCTTTTATAGGCTCGTGCAATGGTATGATCTACACCAGGCAGTGCATGATGCATGAATCCTATGCTTTTGCTATGTCAGGCTTATGTAAGAAAGCAGGGTCTGCGCCTCTGCAGCCAGTTCCGGGTGATGTCCCAAACCAAAGCCTCTATCAACAACAGGCCACTTTCCCAGGCCCAAATAAGATGCTATCACTTTTGTTGGTTGGTTGGTTGGTTGGTTAGCTGAAATATGGACCAAAAGGTGGTCTACACTAAATAAATTTGAAATGCTAGAACTGGAAGATGGTGGTGGGCAGGACCGGAGGGAGGGTGAGTGTGTGAGAGAGTGAGCGAGTATGTGAGAGAGTGTGAGTGGATGTGAAGGTGGACGGCCAAACCGGAGCAGTGCAGAGACGCAGAGCAAAAGATTCCTGTGCTGTGGACGGGAGCAGCCAGTTACCATGGTAAGTGGCCCTTCTGGGCGATTCTCCCTGAACTGCGGGGAGGTCCCACCATTTTGGAAGATCTTGGGTCTTCCCTGGGAGGAGGCAGTGGGAGCAGCTAGGGGCCAGCAATCAATCTGAGCCCACCAGTGCACCTGGCACCATCGGACCAGTGGACACTCTGTGTCAACACAGACCAGTGCACAGTAGTGGAGATGCCAAGGTTCCAGTTGTGGAAGCTGTGGACAGCCAGGAGACCGGCACCATTCCCCACAGTATCAGCCTGATCAGAGTCGAGATATAGCCCCAGCAACAGAGGCTGGGGAGCAGACTTGCATCCCCAGGCAACAGAAGCACAGACCAGCAGTTGAGACCCAACCCCAAAAACTACAGCAAAAGCTGAGCAAGACTTGAGCCCCACGGGGCAACAGCACTCCCCAGCTGCCAGCAGTGGGACCTGGGGCTCCACAGAGGCCTGCGCAATCCAGTAGCCCACAAGAGCAGTGGGAAGCTGGAGCCCCAGAGAGACTGGTGTGATCCAGCTTGCCCGCCTGCGGCACCTGCAGGGTGCGGGGGCACCAGAGAGGCCTACACGACCCAGCAGGGACTGTGCCATCCAGTTACCCTTGGGACCTGCAGGGTGCTGAAGAACCAGAGAGGCCTGTGTGACCCAGCAGCCCATAACATAGGCATGGAGCAGGGTCCGAAAAGGGACTGTGCGATCCAGTTAACCACGGGGCCTGCAAAGGGGGCACCAGAGAGGCCTGTGCAACCCAGATGTGCACAAGATAGGCATAGAGAATGTGAAAATGGAGGCAGAGTGAACAGAAGCTACACAGATGATCTCCCAGGACAAAACAAGAATTACAACTAAAATAAAGACAAATCCTCAGAAAAAAAGCAACAGAAAAGCAGCAGGACAAGACCATATAACTAGGGACACTGGTAGGATCTGAAGAGGAACGAGAGGGGGGTGGGCTGGGAGCCCATGGACAGCAGCAGTCTTATCTGTGAGCAGCGCCCTTTGAAAATAAAGACCAAGCCTGCTCCACAGGCCAGACAGCCTGGGCAGAGCGCAAAAATAGCCACAGCCACTCACATAGGGGCTACGGCAGAGGGACGGCAGACTGGGCTGGAACTCTGTGGGGACACCGGGATTTGGAGGGCACTCAGAGTTTTTGCTGGGTTGCGGCCACAAAGGACGGTGGCCAGTGTGTTCTTTCCCAGAGCTGTAAGGAAAAGCAGCAACCCCCCCCCCCACCTCAGGGATTCAGCCTTTCCCAGGTGTGGCAAAAAAAATGCAAATTAAGGCTCATTAACAACCAGCATCCATCCCACCCTCTGGAAATCCTCTTAGGCAGAACACCAGGGCTACATTCCAATGCACTGAGTAACTGAGACTACAAGCCACCAGGAAAAAGCTAGAGGATAACTGAACCTTTCCTGGGCATGTAAATCTACCCAGGAAAGTAAGACTTGACTGTGGTGTTAAATGTGGTCCCACCCAGGCTCTTCCAAAGCCAATATAGGGTGCCACAAACAGCAGAAATCCAACACTCACAGGCAAAATTTTGCAGGCTCCAAAACCCACTGTGATAGCCAAAATAGTAAAACAAAGAAACAAATCCCAAATGAAAGAACAAGAGAACCCTATCAAAGATGACATCAATAAAATGCAGTGAAGCAAATAATCAGAAAGTAGAGTTCAGAGCCATGATCTTGAGGAAGCTCAACAGCATGAGTAAGGGCATCAGCACCATGAGTAAACATATAGAAACATTGAAAACCAACCAAGTGGAAATGAAGAATGACATAGCAGAAATTAAGAACACATTTAACCAGCATAGTAATGGAAGCTGAGGCCAGATCAGTGAATTAAAAGACAGGGTGAAAAAATCAACCAAACAGAAAACAAAAAGGAAAAAAAAAATTAAAAAACTGGAAGACAGCTTCAGAGAACTGTGGAACAACGGGAAAATGAAAAATACTCGCATAATAGAAGTCCCCAAAAAGGAAGAAAATGGGCAAGGGTTGGAGTATATATTTGAAGAAATAGTGATAGAAAACTTTCCTAACTTGGGGAAGGAAGAAGGCATTCGAGTTCAAGAAACACAGAGAGTCCTGAGTAAGAAGAACCCAAACAGGCCCACACCAAGACATATGATAATTAAAATGCCAAAATTAAAGACAAAGAGAGAATCTTAAAGGCAGCAAGAGATAAGCAACAGGTTACCTTCAAAGGAAATCCCATAAGGCTCTAAGCTGACTTCTCACAAGAAACACTACAGGCCAGAAGGGAGTGGCAAGAAGTAACCAAGGTCATGAAAAACAAGGATATGAATCCAAGACTACTCTATCCAGCAAGGCTATAATTCAAAATAGAAGGTCAAATGAAGAGCTTCCCAGACAACAACAACAACAAAAAGGCTAAGGGAATACATTAGGAACCAAACAGCACTGCAAGATATGTAAAAATTACTGCTGTAATTAGTAGAAGAAATAGGAAGAAAAATATAACCACACTAAACAAAAAATGGCAATAAATAAGTACATATCAATAATCACCTTAACCGTAAAAGGATTGAATGCTACGATCAAGAGACACAGAGTAGCTGATTGGGTAAGAAAGCATGACTCATATATATGTTGCTTATAAGAGACCCACCTCACAACTAACGACTCACATAGGATGAAAGTGAAGGGATGGAAAAAATCTTTCAAGCAAAAGGAAAGGAATAAAAAGCTGGGGTAGCAATACTCATATCTGAAAAAGTATATTTTAAAATGAAGGCCATAACTAAAGACAAAGAAAGCCATTACACAATATTGATATGATCTATCCAACAGGAAAACATAACGTTGGTAAACATATATGCACCCAATATAGGAGCACACAAATATATTAAAAATCTTCTGGAGGACTTCAAAGAAATTACCAGCAATACAATCATAGCAGGAGACTTCAATACCCTGCTGACATCACTGGATTGATCTTCTAGACCAAAAATTAACAACGAAACACAGACTCTAAATGAACCACTAGATCAAACAGATTTCATAGATATCTACAGAGAATTCCACCCTAAAACTGCAGAATTCACATTCTTGTGAAGCGCACATGGGACATTCTCAAACATAGATCACATGTTAGGACACAAACTAAGTCTCTACAAGTTAAAAAAGATTGAAATCACATCAAGCATCTTCTCAGATCACAATGGTATGAAGCTAGAAATCAACTGCAACAAGAACATGCAAAGACATTTGAACACATGGAGGCTGAAAAGCATGTTATTGAACAATGAATGGGTTACCATGGAGATCAAAGAAGAAATTAAAACTTCCTGGAAACCAATGAAAATAAACACACAACAACACAAACTCTTTGGGATGCAGCGAGAGCGGTTCAGAAGGGGAAGTTTATAACACTACAGGCCTACCTCAAGAAGCAAGAAAAATTTCTAATAGACTTTGTAACCTCACAACGTAAAGAACTAGAAAGAAAACAAAAGAAAACCGCAGAGCAAATAGAAGGAAGGAAATAGTAAAGATCAGAGCAGAAAGAAATAACATGGAGACGACAAAAAAAAAAATAAAACAATTCAAAGGATCAGTGAAACAAAGAGCTGGTTCTTTGAAAGGATAAACAAGGTTGATGGACCCTTAGCTAGTTTCACAAAGAAACAAAGAGAGAGAACCCAAACAAACAAAATCTGAAATGAAAGAGGAGAAGTAAAAACTGACACCACAGAAATACAAAGGATTGTTAACAAATATTATAAACAATTATACGGGAACAAATTCGACAATCTAAGCAAAATGGACAAATTTCTAGAAACACAGTCTCCCAAAACTGAACCGGGAAGAGAGAGAAAACCTGAACAGATGAATAACAACAGAAGAAATTGAAGATGTAATCAAAACTCTTTCAGCAAACAGAAGCAAATGCCCAGATGGCTTCACAGGGGAATTTTACCAAACATTCAAAGAAGAACTAATACCCATTCTCCTCAAACTATTTCAAAAAATTCAGGAAGAAGGAAGATTTTCAAACTCGTTTTATAAGGCCAGCATAATTCTAATTCCAACACCAGAAAAAGACACCCCAAAGAAAGAAAACTGCAGACCAACATCCCTGATAAACATAGATGCCAAAATCCTAAACAAAACACTACCAAGTCACATCCAGCTATACATCAAAAATTACTCACCATGACCAAGTGAGATTCATCCCAGGGATGCAAGGCTGGTACAATATTCGCAAATCAATAAATGTGATATGCCACATGAACAAAATGAAAGATAAAATTTATATGATCATATCAGTAATGCTGAAAAAGTATTTGACAAAATCCAGCACCCATTTCTCATAAAAACACTCAACAATCGGGGAATAGAGGGATCATATCTCGACATAATAAAGACCATATATGAAAGATATACAGCCAACATCATACTAAATTGGGCAAAAACTAAAAGTATTTCCCTTTAGAACAGGAACAAATCCAGGAAGCCCACTTTCACCACTCTTATTTAAGATAGTACTATTTAGCCACAACAATTAGACATGAAGAAAAATAAACAGGATCCAACTGGGAAAGGAGGAAGTGAAACTGTCATTATTCGCAGATGACATGGTACTGTACGTAGAAAACTCCAAAGACTCCATCAAAAATTTACAAGACTTAATAAATGAATTTGGCAAAGTAGCAGGATACAAAATTAATATAAAAAATTGAAGGCATTCTTATACACCAATCATGAAGTCACAGAAAGAGAAACTAAAAAAAAAACAATCCCATTCATCATTGCGGCAAAAAAATTAAGATAACAAGGAATAAACTTAACCAAAGAAATAAAGGACCTATTCGCAGCAAACTACAAGTCATTGAAAAAAGATAATAGAGGAGGATATAAAAAAGTGGAAGCACATACCTTGTTCATGTATTGGAAGAATTAACATCATTAAAATGTCCATACTACCTAAAGCAATCTATAGATTCAATGCAATCCCCATCAAAATACCAACGCCATAATTCACAGGACAAGAACAATACTACAAAAGTTCATATGAAACCAAAAAGACCTTGAAGAGCCACAGAAATCTTGAAAAAGAAGAACCAAGTTGGAGGAATCACATTACCAGATTTCAGGTTATACTACAAAGCCACTGTAATCAAAACAGCCTGGCACTGGCACAAGAACAGGCATATGGACTGTGGAACAGAACAGAGAACCCAGAAATGGACCCAAGGAAATATGCTCAATTAATATTTGACAAAGGTGGCAAGAGCATCCAGTGAAGTAAAGACAGCCTCTTTAATAAATGGTGTTGGGAAAATTGGACAGTTACATGCAAAAAAATAAAACTAGATTATCGACTTACACCATACAGAAGAATAAACTCAAAATGGGTAAAAGACTTAAATGTGTCTCATGAATCCATACAATTCTTAGAGGAAAATGTAGGCAACAAAATTTCAGACATCATACACAGCAGAATTTTCACTGATACATCACCTAAGGCAACAGAAACATAGGAAAAAATGACCACATGGGACTACATCAAACTCAAAACCTTCTCCACAGAAAAAGATATAATCATGAAAACGAAAAGGCAACCCACTGTATGGGAGAGCATAATTGCCAATGATATATCAGATAATGGGTTAATTTCCAATATAGAGAGAGTGCCATACAACTCAACAAAAGGAAGACAAAGAACCCAATTAAAAAGTTTGTTTCTGGCTGAGGGATCAGGAGGACCCCATCCATTTGCTCCTCTAAAGCTTTTGCAATAGAAGGTGTCAAAATCATTGCCACAGATATCAATGAGTCCAAACTGCAAGAACTGGAAAAGTACCCCGGCCAGAAATTAGTGATGATTGACTCATTTCAATAAATAATGGAATTGACATTAAAGTAAAGCTCACAAATAGAAACACTCTCTTTGGGTTGGAAAAATGGCGGCTGAGTGAATGGAGCTACACATACAACTCCCAGGACCAAACTGGATTTACAACAAAAATAAAGACAAATCATCAGGAAGGGGCAACCGACAGGCAGCCTGGAGGACCACATAACCAGGGACACTGACTCAATCCTGGTAGGCTTGCGGATGAGAGAGTGAGCCGGGAGCCCACGTCCGCAGAGACCTGGGCTGGGACCAGAGAACTCGGCTGGGATCAGGGGACTGGGCTTGAAGCTGCTGCCGCCTCGGCTGCATCCGCGACCAGCTGAGTCCTGTGAACGTGGCTGGGTGCTACACCCTCGGCTGGTGCTGCAGACTTGGCTGCCCTTAGCTGGGAGCAGAACCCTCGGGTTAAAAGTCCCAGGCGGCTACATGACGCAGAGTCTGGACAGAGGCTAAATTGGCAGCAGCCACTCATTTTGGGCCCTGGCAGAGGGAAGGCAGACTTGACTGGAACTGTGTGTGGACACTCGGGATTTGGAGGGGGCTCAGAGCTTTTGCTGAGTGCAGCCACCCAGGACTATGGTCATCTTAATCCTTCCCAGGGCCCTGGGGAGAGGCGGTAGTCTGTCCCTCGGTGATTCAACCCCAACACGTGGCCATTGAAATGCTAATTGAGGACCATTAACAAGCAACATCTGCCCACCCTCAGGAAATCCTCTTACACTGAGCACCTGAGGGAGTTTTTCAGGCAACACAGAAATCAAGGTTCTTCAGGTGACCTCTACTAATAGCCTCCAGGCAAAAAAAAAAAAGCTAGAGGAAAGTTAAGACTTGACATGAGTGGTTAAAGTAGGTCCTCCCTGCCTCATCCAAACCCAGGAGAGGGAGCCAGAAACAGCAGAAAACCAACATCCACAGGGAAAATTTGGCAGACTCCAAAGCCCACTGTGATAACCAAAATGGTGAAAAACAGAAGCAAAAGGCAAATGAAAGAACAAGAGACCTCTACCGAAGATGAGATAAATGAGGTGCAGTTAAGGAAGTTAACAGAACTAGAATTCAGAGCCATGATCTTGAGAAAGCTCAACAGCATGTGTAAGGACATAAGCACCATGAGTAAAGACATAGAAATGTTGATAAACGACCAGTTGGAAATTAAAAACGACATATCAGAAATGAAAAACACATTGGAAGGTCTAAAAAGCAGAGTAGAGGAAGCAGAGGACTGGATCAGTGAATTAGAAGAAAAAATCAACCAATCAGAAAATCCAAAGGAGAAAACGATTAAAAACAGGACGACAGCTTAGGAGAACTGTGGGACAACTGGAAACGTAATAATATTCGCATCATAGGAGTCCCCGAAGAAGAAGAAAATGAGCAAGGGATAGAGAATATATTCAAAGAAATAGTGACAGAAAACTTTCTTAATTTGGTGAAGGAAGAATGCATTCAAGTTCAAGAAACACAGAGAGCCCCAAGTAAGATGAACCCAAACAGGCCCACACCAAGGCACATAGTAATCAAACTGCCAAAAATTAAAGACAAAGAGAGAATCCTAAAAGCAGCAAGAGATAAGCAACAGGTTACCTACAAAGGAAACCCCATAAGGCTCTCAGCTGACTTCTCACGAGAAACAATACAGGCCAGAAGGGAATGGCATGAAGTATTCAAGGTCATGAAAAACAAAGATCTGAATCCAAGACTACTCTATCCAGCAAGGCTGGATTAATCAAAATAGAAGGTCACATAAAGAGCGTGCCAGACAAAAAAAAGGCTAAGGGAATACATTAGCACCAAGCCAGCACTGCAACAAATGTTAAAGGACTGCTGTAATTAGCAGGAGAAATGGGAAAAAAAAATAGAATCACACTAAACAAAAATGGCAATAAATAAGTACCTATCGATAATCACCTTAAAGGTAAATGGATTGAATGCTCCCATAAAAAGACACAGAGTAGCTGATTGGATAAGAAAGCATGACTCATCTATATGTTGTTTACAAGAGAACCACCTCACAACAAAAGACTCACATAGATTGAGAGTGAAGGGATGGAAAAAAACCTTCCAAGCAAACGGAAAGGAAAAAAAAGCTGGGGTAGCAATAATCATATCTGATAAAATAGACTTCAAACTGAAGGCCATAAGTAGAGACAAAGAAGGCCACTACATAATATTGAAAGAATCTATCCAACAGGAAGATATAACCTTGATAAATATATATGCACCCAATATAGGAGCAACAACATATATTAAAAATCTTCTGGAGAACTTCAAAGGACAAATAGATAGCAATACAATCATAGCAGGGGACTTCAACACCCCGCTGACATCACTGGACAGATCTTCTAGACAAACAATTAACAAGGAATCACAGACTCTCAATGAAGTGCTGGTTGAAATGGATTTAATATATATCTACAGAGAATAACACCACAAAACTGCAGAATTCACATTCTTCTTAAGTGCACATGGGACATTCTCAACGATAGAATACATGTTAGGGCACAAATTAAGTCTCTACAAGTTCAAGAACACTGACATCATATCAACCATCTTCTCAGATCACAATGGCCTGAAACTAGAAATCAATTACAAGAAGAACATACAAAGACATTTGAACACATGGAAGCTAAATAGCATGTTATTAAACAATGAATGGGTCATTGAGGGATCAAGGAATAAATCAAAAACTTCATGGAAACCAATGAAAATGAAGACACAATCACACAAAATCTATGGGATGCAGCAAAAGCAGTTCTGAGAGGGAATTCTATAGCACTACAGACCTACGTCAAAAAACAAGAAAACACTCTATACTAGACTATGTAACCTCACAACTTAAACTACTAGAGAGCAAACAACAACAACAAAAAACCCAGAGCAAGTAGAAGGAAGAAAATTTTAAATATCAGAGCATAAATAAACAACATAGAGACCAAAAAAAAACAATTCAAAAAGTAAATGAAATAAAAGCTGGTTTTTTTGAAAAAATAAACAAGATTGATGGACCCTTAGCAAGACTCACCAAGAAACAAAGAGAGAGAACCCAAATACAAAAAATCAGAAATGAAAGAGGAGAAGTAACAACTGACACCACAGAAATACAAAAGATTGTTAACAACTACTATGAACAATTATCTGGCAACAAGTTCGACAATCTAAGCAAAATGGACACATTTCTAGAAACACATAGTCTCCCAAAACTGGACCAGGAAGAGGCAGAAAACTTGAACAGACCAATATAAACAGAAGAAATTGAAGATGTAATCAAGACTCTCCCAGCAAACAAAAGCCCAAGCCTCGATGGCTTCACGGGGGAGTTTTACCGAACATTCAAAGAAAAACTAACACCCATTCTCCTCAAAATATTTCAAAGAATTCAAGAAGGAAGGCTTCCTAACTCGTTTTATGAAGCCAGCATAATTCTAATTCCAAAACCAGAAAAACACACAACAAAGAAAGAAAACTACAGGCCAATATCTTTGATGAAATACAGACACCAAAATCCTGAACAAAATACTAGCAAATCGGCTCCAACCACACACCAAACAGAGTATCCACCATGACTAAGTGGGATTTATCCCAGGGATGCAAGGCTGGTACAATATTCGCAAATCAATAAACGTGATTCACCACATAAATAAAATGAAGAATAAAAAGCACATGATCATATCAATAGATGCCGAACGAGCCTTCGACAAAATCCAGCATCCATTTCTGATAAAAATGCTCAGCAATGTGCGAATAGAGGGATCATATCTACACATAATAAAGGCCATATATGATAGACCTACAGCCAACATCATACTCAATGGGCAAAAACTAAAAGTATTTTCCTTAAGAACAGGTACAAGGCAAGGATGCCCACTTTCGCCACTGTTATTTAACATTGCACTGGAAGTCTTAGCCACAGCAATAAGACATGAAGAAAAAATAAAAGGGATACAAAATGGAAAGGAGGAAGTGAAACTGTCATTATTTGCAGATGATATGATACTATACGTAGAAAACCCAAAAGAATCCATCAAAAATTTACGAAACGTAATAAATGAATTTGGCAAAGTAGCAGGATACAAATTAACATCAAGAAATTGATGCCATTCTTATACACCAATGATGAACTCACAAAAAGGGAAAGAAAACAATCCCATTTACAATTGCAGCAAAAAAATTAAGATACTTAGAAATAAACTTAACCAAAGAAATAAAGGACCTATTTGCAAAAAACTACAGGTCATCGAAAGAAGAAATGGAGGAAGATATAAAAAAGTGGAAGCACTTACCCTGTTCATGGATTTGAAGAATTATCATCATTAAAATGTCCATATTACCCACAGCAATCTATAGATTCAATGCAATTCCCATCAAAATACCAACAACATACTTCACAGAATTAGAACAAGTACTTCAACAGTTCATATGGAACTAAAAAAGACCTCGAATAGCCACAGCAATCTTCAAAAGAAAGAACAAAGTTGGAGGGATCACATTACCAGATTTCAGGTTATAGTACAAAGCCACCGTAATCAAAAGAGCCTGGTACTGGCACAAGATCAGAACAGAAACCAGTGGAACAGAACAGAGAACCCAGAAATGGACCCAAGGCAATATGCTCAATTAATATTTGACAAAGGTGGCAGGAGCATCCAGTGAAGTAAAGACAGCCTCTTTAATAAATGGTGCTGGAAAAATTAGACAGCTACATGCAGAAAAATGAAACTAGACCATAAACTTACACCCTACACAAGAATAAACTCGAAATGGATAAAAGACTTAAATGTGACTCATGAATCCATGAAAATCCTAGAAGAAACGGTAGGCAACAAAATTTCAGACATTGTACGCAGCAGAATTTTCACTGATACATCACCTAAGGCAATAGATACAAAGGAGAAAGTGAACACCTGGGATTATACCAAACTCAAAAGCTTCTGCACAGCGCAAGATACAATTATCAAAACCGAAAGGCTACCCACTGTATGGGAGAGCATCATTGCCAATGATATATTAGATAAGGGGTTAATTTCTAATATATATAGAGTGCTCATACAACTCAACAAAAGGAAGACAAAAAACCCAATTTAAAAATGGGCTGAGGAACTAAATAGACACCTCTCCAAACAGGACATACAAATGGCTAAGAAACATATGAAGAAATGCTCATCATCACTAATCATCAGAGAGATGCAAATTAAAACAACAATGAGGTATCACCTTACACCTGTCATAATGGCTGCCATCAACAAATCATCAAACAACAAGTGTTGTTGAGGGTATGGAGAAAACGGGGCTCTAGTACACTGATGGTGGGAATGCAGATTGTTGCAGCCACTATGGAACAGAATATGGTGTTACATCAAAAAATTAAAAATTTATCTTCCATTTGACCCAGTGATTCCACTTCTAGGAATATACCCTAGGAAGCCTGAAACACCAATCAGAAAGAATATGTGTACCCCCATTTTCCTAGCAGCACTATTTACAATAGCTAAGATCTGGAAACAGCCCAAGTGTCCATCAGTAGATGAATGGATAAAAAAGCAGTGGTACATATACACAATGGATTACTACGCAGCTGTAAGAAACAAAGATCTCTTATCCTTTGAGACTACATGGAAGGACCTGGAAAGTATCATCCTAAGTGAAACAAGCCAAACAGAGAGAGACAAGTATCATATGATCTCACTTATTTGTGGAATATAATGAACATAACAGTCTGAAGAATGGAATAGTCCCAGAGAAGTGGAAGTGGGGTACAGACTGACAATTCCCAGAAGAGGGGGTGGTGGGGGAGAGATAAACCACAGAACTTATATGCATGTATGCATGAACAGTGGACATGGACAACAAACTGGGGACAGGGCTGGGAGGGAGGGGGCGGGGGGAATCGGTGGGGTAAAAGGAGAAACATCTGTAACAAAATTAATTTAAAAATAAATTAATTAATAAAAAAACACCCAATTAAAAAATGGGCATAGGACCTAAATAGACACCTCTCCAAACAGGACATACAAAAGGCTGAGAGACATATGAAGAAATGCTCAACATCACTAAGCATCAGAGATGCAAATTAAAACAACAATGAGGTATCAAAATGGCCACCATCAACAAATTATCAAAGAACCAGTGTTGGTGAGGGTGTAGAGAAATGGCGACTCTAGTACACTGCTGGTGGGAATACAGACTGGTGCAGCCACTATGAAAAACAATATTGTGTTACCTCAAAAAATTAAAAATTGAACTTCCATTTGACCCAGTGATCCCACTTCTAGGAATATACCCTAAGAAGCCTGAAACACCAATCAGAAAGAATATGTGCACCCCCATGTTTGTAGCATCACTATTTTTTAAATTAATTAATTTATTTATTTTTGTTACAGATGATTCTCCTTTTCTCCCCACTGATTTCCCCCTCTCTCTTTCTGTCCACCCTGTCCCCACCTTCGTTGTCCATGTTTATTGTTCATACATACATGCATATAATTTATGTGGTTTTTCTCCCCCCACACCCCCTCTTCAGGATATTGTCAGTCTGTAACCTACTTCCACATCTCTAGCACTACCCCTTTTCTCAGATTGTTATGTTCATTATATTGCACCAGAAGGTGAGATCATGGGATATTTGTCTCTACCTGGCTTGTTTCGCTTAGGATAATGCTTTCCAGGTCCCTCCATGTCGTCTCAAAAAATGAGAAAACTTTCTTTCATAGCATCATTATTTACAATATCTAAGATCTGCAAACAGCCCAAATGTCCATCAGTAGATGAATGGGTAAAAAGCTGTGGTACACATACACAGTGGAATTCTATGTAGCCGTAAGGCCAGCAACACATTTTCATTGTCCTACCTCAAAGATATATTGACTTTCCAGCCCTATGTCATAAATTAGATTGTTAAGATCTGGATCAATCTTCCCATCCACAAGACATCTCAAAGTTCTATTACATTGATGATGATAAGCTGATTGAACCCAGTGAGCAATAAGTAGCAACTACTCTAGACTTCAGGGCTTCCCTGAGTATCCCTGGGCTCCAGCTTGAAGCTCAGTAATTTTCTTTTTTTTTCTTTTTTTGTTTGTTTTCCTTTTTAATTATTTATTAATTAATTTATTATTTGTTTTTGTTCCAGATGTTTCCCCTTTTTCACCCACTGATTCCCGCCTAGCCATCCCTCCCCATCCTGATCCCACCTTTGTTGTCCATGTCCATTGTTCATACATACATGGATATAAGTTCTGTGGTTTATCTCTCCCCGCCACCTCCTCTTCAGGGGATTGTCAGTCTGTACCCCACTTCCACGTCTCAGGGACTACATCATTCCTCATACTGTCATGTTCGTTATATTGCACAAATAATTGAGATCATGTGATATTTGTCTTTCTCTGCTTGGCTTGTTTCACTTAGGATAATATTTTCCAGGTTCCTCCATGTCTTCTCAAAGGATAAGATATCTTTCTTTCTTACAGCTGTATAGTACTCCATTGTGTATATGTACCACTGCTTTTTTATCCATTCATCTACTGATGGACACTTGGGCCGTTTCCAGATCTTAGCTATTGTAAATAGTGCTGCTAGGGAAATGGGGGTACACATATTCTTTCTTATTGGTGTTTCAGGCTTCTCAGGGTACTAAAAATGGAATTAACTGGGTCAAATAGAAGTTCAATTTTTAATTTTTTGAGGTAACATCATATTGTTTTCTGTAGTGGGTGCACCAGTCTGCATTCCCACCAGCAGTGAACTAGAGTCCCATTTTCTCCACACCCCTGGCAACACCTGTTCTTTGATGATTTGTTGTTGGCGGCCATTCTGACAGTGTGAGGCGATACCTCATAGTTGTTTAATTTGCATCTCTCTGATGCTTAGTCATGTTGAGCATTTCTTCATGTGCCTCTTTGCCATTTATATGTCCTGTTTGGAGAGGTGTCTATTTAGTTCCTCTCCTCATTTTTTAATTGGGTTCTTTGTCTTCCTTTTATTGAGTTGTATGAACACTCTCTATATATTGGAAGTTACCCCCTTATCTGATATATCATTGGCAGCTATGCTCTCCCATACAGTGGGCTTCCTTTCCATTTTGATAATTATATCTTTTGTTGTGCAGAAGGTTTTGAGTTTGTTGTAGTCCCGTGCGTTTACTTTTACCTTTGTTTCTGTTGCCATAGGTGATGTATCAGTGGACATTCTGCTGCGTATAATGTCTGAAATTTTGTTGCCTACATTTTCTGTTAGGGTTTTTATGGGTTCATGAATCACATTTATGTCTTTTATCCATTTTGAGTTTATTCTTGTGTATGGTGTAAGTTGATGCTGTAGTTTCATTTTATTGCATGTAGCTGTCCAATTTTCCCAACACCATTTATTAAAGAGGCTTTCCTTACTCCACTGTATGCTCTTGCCACCTTTGTCAAATATTAATTGAGCATATTGCCTTAGGTCCATTTCCTGGTTCTCTGTTCTGTTTCACTTCTCTATCTGTTTGTTCTTGTGCTAGTACCAGGCTATGTTGATTACAGTGGCTTTGTAGTATAACCTGAAACCTGGTAATGTGATCCCTCCAACTTTGTTATTCTTTTTCAAGATTGCTGTGGCTATTTGAGGTCTTTTTTGGTTCCAAATGAACTTCTGAAGTATTTGTTCTAGTTCTGTGAAGTATGCCATTGGTATTTTGTTGGGAATTGCATTAATCTATAGATTGCTTTGGGTAGTATGGACATTTTAATGATGTTGATTCTTGCATTCCATGAACAAGGTATGTGCTTCCACTTTTTTATATCTTCCTCTATTTCTTTTTCAATTAACTGTAGTTTTATGCGAATAGGTCCTTTATTTATTTGGTTAAGTTTATTCTAGGTATCTTAATTTTTTTGCCGCAATGGTAAATGGGATTGTTTTTTTAGTTTCTCTTTCTTTTAGTTCTTCATTGGTGTATAAGAATGCCATCAATTTCTCTTTTTTTATTTTTATTTTTTTTCAAATCTTTATTGTTGGATGTAAAATTTATTACAGTTGTTCCACATTTTTCCCCCATTGAACCCCTCCTCCCCACTCCCACCCCCCTCCTGCCTTTTCCCACACTATTGTCTGTGTCCATTGGTTATGCATATAAGTTCTTTGGTTTATTTCTTCCCACCCCCCCCAACCCCTTTCCCTTTGAGGTTTGTCAATCTAGCAATGAATTTAGGCTTCTTAATCCCTTCACCTTTTTCACGCATTCCCTCAACCCCCCTCCCAACTGGCAACCAACAAAATGTTCTCTGTATCTATGAGAATGTTTCTGTTCTACCTGTTCATTTTGTTTGTAGATTCCATTGTTGATAGATATGTATTCATTGCCATTTTGTTGTTCATACATTTTTTCTTTTTCTTCAAAAAGATCCTTCATCATTTCATATAATAATGGTTTGGTAGTGATGAACTCCTTTAACTTTTTCTTGTCTGGGAAAGTTTTTATATGTTCATTGATTCTAAATGACAGCTTTGCAGGATGGAGTAATTTTGGTTGTAGGTTCTTGCTTTTCATCACTCTGAATATTTCTTGCCACTCACTTCTGGCCTCCAAAGTTTCTTATGAGAAATCAGCTGACAGCCTAATGGGAACTCCCTTGTAGGTAACTAGCTGCCTTTCTCTTGCTGCTTTTAAGATTCTCTCTTTGTCTTGAACCTTTGGCATTTTGATGATGATGTGTCTTGGTGTGGGCCTCTTGGGGTTCATCTTGTTGGGGACTCTCTGTGCTTCCTGGACTTGTATGTCTGTTTCTTTCACCAAGTTAGGAAAGTTTTCTGCCATTATTGTTTCAAACACGTTTTCAAATTCCTGTTCTTGCTCTTCTCCTTCTGGCTCCCCCAAGATTGGAATGTTGGCACGCTTGAAGTTGTCCCAGAGGCTCCTTACACTATCCCCATTTTTTTGGATTCTTTTTTCAATTTGCTGTTCTGATTGGGCATTTTTTGCTTCCTTATATTCCAAATCGATGGTTTGCTCCTTGGATTTACATACTCTATTATTGAAGCTGTGTAAATTATTCTTTATTTCAGTTAATGCCTCCTTTAATTCTAACTGTATATCCATGATTTCTAACCGGTCCTTTTTTATGCTCTTGAGGCCCTCACGAAGTTCACTGAGATTCTCACTAAGTTCATTGAGCATCCCTATAAGAAGTATTTTGAACTCAGTATCTGTTAGGTTGCTTATCTCCATTTCGCTTAGTTCTTTTATTGGGGATTTGTTCTGTTCTTTCATTTGGGACCTGTTTCTTTGTCTCCTCATTTTGGCTGCCTCCCTGTGTTCGTTTCAGTGTATTACTTAATGAGAGGTATGGGGCTCGCTGAGACCAGATGCTGCTCGTTTGAAAGAATTTAGGAAAAACCTGAAGCAGGAGGATCCAAGACCTGTCAATCTTATGGTTAAGCAAGGGGCAACAGCTTGGGTGGGCTTGAAAGTTGGGTGGGGCGGGGCGGGGCCTCAGGGATTCACCAGGGTGGGTCTACCAGTGTGAGCCAGGTTGCTGGAGTCCCAGATATGGCAGCTGTTCCTCCCCAGGGAAGGGCTCACCAAAGGAACAAAGGCCTCTTACAGCACGTTTGTCCCCGAGAAAGCCCCCTCTCCAGCCCTCACTCCAGTGCCAAACAGCTCAGTTTTTCCCTGGATGTCTCTGACACCCCTCGAACTGCCTCCCCTCTAAGCTTCAAGGGAGTGTGTCCGATAAGCCCATGCGCAGGCCCTTTAGGGAGCTGCCTGGGGCTCCAGCCGCTTCAGCTTCCCAGAGCCTCATTTCGCGCTGGGTTTTCCAGCCAGAAGTGATGGGGACTTCTCTTCCTGGCACTGGAACCCTGAGCAGGGCACCTGGTGTGGGACGGGGACCCCTCAGTCCTCAGGAAGGTCCTTCCCATCTGCAGGAGCCTCCTGATTTTATCCACCACACGTGGGTGTGAGACCAGCCTGTCATGCCACTGCCGCCGCTGCCCCTCGCGCCTCCGCCCCTCCTACCAGTCTGGATGTAGCTGCTGCTTTAATTTCCTAGCTGTAGGACTTCCATTCAGCTTGATTTCAGGCGGTTTTGAATGATGGTTGTTCTGTAGTTTAGTTGTACCTTTGATGTGGTTGTGGGAGGACGCGATACCGCATTTACCTACGCTGCCATCTTGACCGGAAGTCCGCCAACGATTTCTTAATGTTATTTTTGTATCCTGCTACTTTTCCAAATTCATTTATTAAGTCTAGTAGATTTTTGATGGAGTCTTAGCGGTTTTCTACATATAGTATCATGTCATCTGCAAATAATGACAGTTTCACATCCTGCTTTCCATTTTGTATCCCTTTTATTTTTTCTTCCTGTCTGATTGCTGTGGCTAAGTCTTCCAGTACTATGTTAAATAAGAGTGGCAAAAGTGGGTATCCTTGCCTTGTTCCCGTTCGTAAGGGAAATGCTTTATTTTTTGCCCATTGAGTATGATGTTGGCTGTAGATCTTTCATATATGGCCTTTATTATGTCGAGATATGATCCCTGTATTCCCACATTGCTGAGCGTTTTTATCAGAAATGGATGCTGGATTTTGTCGAAGGCTTTTTCGGCATCTATTGATATGATCATGTGCTTTTTATTCTTCATTTTATTTATGTGGTGTATCACGTTTATTGATTTGCGAATATTGTACCAGCCTTGCATCCCTGGGATGAATCTCATTTGGTAATGGTGAATAATATTTTTGGTGTATTGCCGGATCCGATTTGCTAGTATTTTGTTCAGGATTTAGGCATTTATGTTAATCAGGATTATTGGCCTGTAGTTTTCTTTCTTTGTAGTGTCTTTTTCTGGTTTTAGAATTAGAATTATGCTGGCTTCATAAAACGAGGTTGGAAGTCTTTCTTATTCTTGAATTTTTTTAAATAGTTTGAGGAGAATGGGTATTAGTTCTTCTTCGAATGTTTGGTAAAATTCCCCTGTGTAGCCATCCGGGCCTGGGCTTTTGTTTGCTGGGAGAGTCATGATTACATCTTCAATTTCTTCTGTTGTTATTGGTATGTTCAAGTTTTCTATCTCTTCCTGATCCAGTTTTGGGAGACTATGTGTTTCTAGAAATTTGTCCATTTTGCTTAGATTGTCTAACTTGTTGCCAGATAATTGTTCATAGTAGTTGTTAACAATCTTTTGTATTTCTGTGGTGTCAGTTTTTACTTCTCCTCTTTCATTTCTGATTTTTTGTATTTGGGTTCTCTCTCTTTGTTTCTTGGTGAGTCTCGCTAAGTGTTCATCAATCATGTTCATTTTTACGAAAAACCAGCTCTTTGTTTCATTGATCCTTTGAATTGTTTTATTGGTCTCTATGTCGTTTATTTCTGCTCTGATCTTTACTGTTTTCTTCCTTCTACTTGCTCTGGGGTTTTCTTTTTGTTTTCTCTTTAGTTCTTTAAGTTGTGAGGTTAGATAGTCTATTAAAGATTTTTCTTGTTTTTTTTTTTTTTTTTTTTAGGTAGGCCTATAGTGCTATGAAATTCCCTCTCAGAACTGTTTTTGGCTGCATCCCATAGATCTTTTGTAGTTATGTCTTTATTTTCATTGTTTTCCAGGAAGTTTTTGATTTCTTCCTTGATCTCCTCAGTGACCCATTCATTGTTTAATAACATGCTATTTAGCTTCCATGTGTTCAAATGTCTTTGTATCTTCTTCTTGCAATTGATTTCTAGTTTCATACCATTGTGATCTGAGAATATGCTTGATATAATTTCAGTCTCTTAAACTTATAGAGACTTAGTTTGTGCCCTAACATGTGGTCTATCTTTGAGAATGTCCCATGCGCACTTGAGAAGAATGTGAATTCTGTAGTTTTGTGGTGTAATTCTCTGTTGATATCTATTAAATCCATTTGGTCTAGTGCTTCATTTAAAGTCTTTATTTCCTTGCTAATTTTTTGTCTAGAGTATCTATCCAGTGATGTCAGCAGGGTGTTGAAGTCCCCTGCTATGATTGTATTGCCATGGATTTCTCCTTTGAAGTCCTCCAGAAGATTTTTTATATATATCTTGGTGCTCCTATATTGGGTCCATATATGTTTATCAAGAATATATTTTCCTGTTGGATAGATCCTTTCAATATTATGTAGTGGCCTTCTTTGTCTCTAGTTATGGTTTTCATTTTGAAATCTATTTTATCAGATATGAGTATTGCTACACCAGCTTTTTTTCCCTTTCCGTTTGCTTGGAAGATTTTTTTCCATCCCTTCACTTTCAATCTATGTGAGTCTTTTGTGAGGTGGGTCTGTTGGAAACAACATATAGAAGACTCATGCTTTCTTATCCAATCAGCTACTCTGTGTCTTTTTATGGAAGCATTCAATCCATTTACATTTAAGGTGATTATTGATATGTACTTATTTATTGCCAATTTTGTTTAGTGTGGTTCTATTTTTCTTCCCATTTCTCCTGCTAATTACAGCAGTCCTTTTAACATTTGTTGCAGTGCTGGTTTGGTGCTAATGTATTCCCTTAGCTTTTATTTTTGTCTGGGAAGCTCCTTATTTCACCTTATATTTTGAATGATAGCCTTGCTGGGTAGAGTAGTCTTGGATTCAGATCCTTGTTTTTCATGACCTTGATTACTTCAGGCCATTTCCTTTCTGGCCTGAAGTGTTTCTTGTGAGAAGTCAGCTAAGAGCCTTATGTGGTTTCCTTTGTAGGTAACCTGATGCTTCTCTCTTGCTGCTTTTAGAATTCTCTCTTTGTCTTTAATTTTTAGCAGTTTGATTACTATGTGTCTTGGTATGGACCTGTTTGGGTTCTTCTTACTTGCAGCTCTCTGTGCTTCCTGAACTTGAATGTCTTCTTCCTTCACCAAACTAGGGAAGTTTTCTGTCACTGTTTTTTCAAATATATTCTCTAACCCTTGCTCATTTTCTTCTTCTTCGGGGACTCCTATGATGCGAATATTATTATGTTTCCAGTTGTCCCACACTTCTCTTAAGCTGTCGTCCTGTTTTTTAATTGTTTTTTTTCCTTTTGGATTTCTGATTGGTTAATTTTTTCTACCCTGTCTTCTAATTCACTGATTCGGTCCTCATCTTCCTCTACTTTGCTTTTTAGACCTTCCCATGTGTTTTTCACTTCTGATATGTCATTTTCATCTGTTCTTGGTGATTTTTAATTTCCAATTGGCTTATTCTCAGCATCTCTATGTCCTTACACATGCTGTTGAACTCCCACAAGATCATGGCTCTGAATTCTAGTTTTGTTAACTTGCTTAACTGCACCTCATTTATCTCATCTTCGGTAGAGGTCTCTTTCCCTTTGATTTGGCTTTTGTTTCTGTGTTTCATCGTTTTGGCTATCACAGTGGGCTTTGGAGTCTGCCAAATTTTCCCTGTGGGTGTTGGTGTTCTGCTGTTTGTGGATCCCTCTCCTGGGTTTGGATGAGGCAGGGAGGACCCACTTTAAACAACACTGTCAAGTCTTAACTTTCCTGGTTAGAGTTGCTAGTCTAGGGAATTGTAGTTATCCTCTTGCGTTTCTTGCCTAGAGGCTATTAGTAGTGGTCACCTGATGAACCTTAGTTTCTGGGTTGCCTGAAAAACTCCCTCAGGAGTACTATGCAGCTGTAAGAAAGAAAGATCTCTTATCCTTTGAGACTACATGGAGGGACCTGAAAAGTATCCTCCTAAGTGAAACAAGCCAAACAGAGAAAGACAAGTTTCATATGATCTCACTTATTTGTGGAATATAATTAACTTAACAGTCTGAAGAATGGACTAGTCCCAGAGACGTGGAAGGGGGGTACAGACTGACAATCCCCAGAAGAGGAGGGTGGTGTGGGAGAGATAAACCACAGAATTTATATGCATGTATGCATGAACAGTGGACATGGACAACAAAGTAGGGAAAAGGCAGGGAGGGAGAGGGAGGGGGGATTCAGTGGGGAAAAAAGGAAAAACATCTGTAGCAAAAATTAATTAATAAAAAAATAAAAATAAAAATCTCCCTCAGGTGCTCAGTGTAAGAGGATTTCCTGAGGGTGGGGCAGATGCTGGTTGTTAATGAGCCTCAATTAGCATTTCAATGGCCACCATGTGGGGTTGAATCTCTGAGGGAGGGGCCGTTGGCTGTCCCCAGGGCCCTGGGAACCATTAAGATGACCACAGTCCTGCGTGGCTGGACTCATCACAAGCTCTGTGCACCCTCTAAATCCCTAGTGTCCCCACACAGTTCCAGTCCAGTCTGCCTTCCCTCTGCCGGAGCCGAAGGTGAGTGGCTGCTGCCAATTTAGCCTCTGTCCGAACTCTGTGAAGTGGAGCTGCCTGGGACTTTTATCCTGAGGGCTCTGCTCACAGCCAAGGGTGGCAGAGGCTGTGGCATCAGCCGAGGGCATAGCATCCAGCTGAATTCACAGGACTCAGCCGAGGGCGCAGCTTCCAGTGGAGGCAGCTGGACCCAGCTGAGGGCGTAGAACCCAACCAAGGTCACAGGACCCAGCCAACGGTTCAGCTTCCAGCCCAGTCCCCTGATCCCAGCTGAGTCCTCTGGTCCCAGAACAGGCCGCTGTGGACCATGGGCTCCCGGCCCCCTCTCGCATCCTCGCAAGCCTACCAGGATTGTGTCAGTGTCCCTGGTTATGTGGTCCTCCAAGCTGCCTTTCGGTTGCCCCTTCCTGATGATTTGTCTTTATTTTCATTGTAATTTCAGTTTGGTGCTGGGTGATGGTCTGTGTAACTTCCATTCACTCCGCTGCCATTTTTTGGTTCTTGCCATCGATTTCTTGATGTTAAATTTATATGCTGCTACTTTGCCAAATTCATTAACTCTAGTAAATTTTTAATGGATTCTTTGGGGTTTTCTACGTATAGTATCATGTCATCTGCGAATAATGACAGTTTCACTTCTCCCTTTCTAGTTTGGATCCATTTTATTTTTTTCTCCTGTCTGATTGCTGTAGCTAAGATTTCTAGTACTATGTTAAATAAGAGTGGTGAAAGTGGGCATCCTTGCCTTTTTCCTGTTCTTAAGGGAAATGCTTTAATTTTTTGCCCATTGAGTATGATGTTGGCTCTAGGGCTTTCATATATGTCCTTTATTATGTCAAAGTTATGATCCCTCTATTCCCAGATTGCTGAGCGTTTTAGTCAGAAATGAGTGCTGGATTTTGTGGAGTGCTTTTTCAGCATCTATTTATATGATCATATGATTTTTATCTTTCATTTTGTTTACGTGGTGTATCACATTTATTGATTTGTGAATATTGTACCACCTTTGAATTCCTGGGATGAATCCCACTTGGTCATGGTGAGTAATTTTTTGATGTATTGCTGGATCTGCTTTGCTAGTATTTTGTTCAGGATTTTGGCATCTATGTTCATCAGGGATATTGGTCTGTAATTTTCTTTCTTTGTGGTGTCTTTTTCTGGTTTTGAAATTTGAATTATGCTGGCCTCATAAAACAAGTTTGGAAGTCTTCCTTCTTCTTGAATTTTTTGAAATAGCATGAGGAGATTGGGTATTACTTCTTCTTTGAATGTTTGGTAAAATTCCCCCAGAAAGCTGTCTGGTCCTGGGCTTTTGTTTGCTGAGAGAGTCTTGATTACATCTTCAAATTCTTCTGTTCTTATTGGTCTGTTCAAATATTCTACCTCTCTACAAATTAGTTTTGGGAGACTATGTGTTTCTAGAAATTTGTCCATTTCGCTTAGATTGTCAAATTTTTTGCCCTATAATTGTTCATAATATCTGTTAACAATCCTTTGTATTTTTGTGGTGTCAGTTATTATTTCTACTCTTTCATTTCGGATTTTGTGTATTTGGGTTTTCTCTCTTTGTCTCTTTGTGAGATTAGCTAAGGGTTCTTCAATCTTGTTTATCTTTTCAATGAACCAGCTCTTTGTTTTATTAATTCTTTGAATTGATTTTTTGGTCTCCATGTTATTTATTTCTGCTCTTATCTTTACTATTTTTTCCTTCTACTTTCTCTGCGGTTTTCTTTTTGTTTGCTTTCTAGTTCTTTAAGTTGTGAGGTTACATAGTCTATTAGAAATTTTTCTTGCTTCTTGAGGTAGGCCTGTAGTGCTATAAAATTTCCTCTCAGAACTGCTTTCGCTGCATCCCATAGATTTGGTGGTGTTGTGTGTTCATTTTTATTGGTTTTCAGGAAGTTTTTAAATTTCTTCCTTGATCTTCATGGTAAACCATTCATTGTTCAATAACATGTTATTTAGCCTCCATGTTTTCAAATGTCTTTGCATGGTCTTTTTGCAGTTGATTTCTAGTTGCATGCCATTGTGATGTGAGAAGATGCTTGATATGATTTCAATCTTCTTGAACTTGTAGAGAGTTAGTTTGTGTCCTATCATGTGGTCTATCTTTGAGAATGTCCCATGTGCACTTGAGAAGAACGTGAATTCTGTAGTTTTGGGGTGTAAATCTCTGTAGATATCTATGAAATCTGTTTGATCTAGTGTTTCCTTGTAAGTTTTTTGTCTAGAAGTTTTATCCAGTGATGTCAGCAGGGTGTTGAAGTTTTCTACTATGATTGTATTGCTCTCAATTTTTTCCTTTGAAGTCCTCCAAAAGATTTTTAATATATGTTGGTGCTCCCATATTGGGTGCATATATGTTCACAATGGTTATATCTTCTTCTTGGATAGATCCTTTCAATATTATGTAGTGGCCTTCGTTGTCTCTAGTTATGGACTTTGTTTTTTAATCTATTTTATTAAATATGACAATTGCTACCTTAGGTTTTTTTCCCTTTCCATTTGCTTGAAAGATTTTTTTCCATCCCTTCACTTTCCACCTGTGTGAGTCTTTTGTTGTGAGGTGGGTCTCTTTTCAACACCATAGATGAGTCATGCGTTTTTATCCAGTTTGCTACTCTGTGTGTTTTTATAGGAGCATTAAGTCCATTCACATTTAAGGTGATAATTGATATGTACTTATTTATCGCCATTTTTGTTTAGGGTGGTTCTATTTTTCTTTCTATTTCTTCTACTAATTACAGCAGTCCATTTAGCATATCTTGCAGTGCTGGTTTGGTGTTCATATATTCTCTTAACCTTTTTTTTTTTTTTTTTTTTTTTGTCTGGGAAGCTCTTTATTTGATCTCCTATTTTTTTTTTTTTTTTTTATCCTCACCCGAGGATATTTTTCCATTTTTTGTACAGATAGAGTGGGAGGGAGAGAGAGGAACAGAGAGAGAGAGAGAAACATCGACGTGAAGGGACACATCGAGTGGCTGCCACCCGCACGACCAACCAGGGCCGGGGACAAACTGCAACCGAAGTACGTGCCCTTAGCGGGAACCGAACCCGGGTCTCTCCAGACCGCAGGCCGACTCTCTAACCACTGAGCCAAACCAGCCAGGGCTGATCTCCTATTTTGAATGATAGCTTTGCTGGGTAGAGTAGTATTGGATTCAGATCCTTGTTTTTCATGACCTTGATTACTTCATGCCACTCTCTTTTGGCCTGTAGTGTTTCTGTTGAGAATTCAGCTGAAAGCCTTATGGGGTTTCCTTTGTAGGTCACACCTGTTTCTTATCTCTTGCTGCCTCTAGGATTCTCTCTTTGCTTTTAATTTTTGGCATTTTAATTACTATGTGTCTTGGTGTGTGCCTGTTTGGGGCTCTCTGTGCTTCTTGAATTTGAATGCCTTCTTCCTTCAACATTTTAGGAAAGTTTTCTGTCATTATGTTTTCAAATATATTCTCTAACTCTTGCCCATTTTCTTCCTCTTCTGGGACTCCTATGACACTAATGTTATTACGTATCCAGTTGTCCCACAGTTCTCTTAAGCTATCTTCCTGTTTTTTAATCATTTTTTCCTTTTGGTTTTCTGATTGGTTGATTTTTTTCTACCCTGTCTTCTAATTCACTGATCCGGTCCTCAGCTTCCTCTACTCTGCTGTTTAGTCCTTCCATTCTGTTCTTTATTTCTGATATGTCATTCTTCATTACTTCTTGGTGATTTTTAATTTCCAACTGGTTGATTTCAATGTTTCTATTTCTTTACTCATGGTTCTCATGTCCTTACACATGCTGTTGAGCTTCCTCAAGACCATGGCTCTGAATTCTAGTTCTTTTAACTTGCTTAACTGCTCCACATTTATCTTATCTTCGGTAGAAGTCTCTTGTTCTTTCATTTGGCTTTTTTTTCTGTGTTTTACGATTTTGGCTATCACAGTGGGCTTTGAAGCCTGCAAAACTTTCTCTGTGTGTTTTTCTGTTCTGCTGTTTGTGGCTCCCTCTGCTGGGTTTGAATGAGCCTGGGTGGGGCCACATTAAACATCACTGTCAAGTCTTTCTTTCCTGGGTCTTTTTACAAGCCGAGGAAAGGTTCAGTTATCCTCCAGGTTTTTCCTGGTGGCTCATAGTCTCAGTTACTCAGTGCCTTAGAATGTAGCCCTGGTGTTCTGCCTAAGAGGGTGGGATAGATGCTGGTAGTTAATGAGCCTCAATTTGCATTTCTTTGCCTCACCTGGGAAAGGCTGATACTCAGAGGGTGGGGGGGCTGATGCTTTTCCCTACAGCTCTGGGAAGAAGCACACTGGCCACCATTCTCTGTGGCCACAACTCAGCAAAAACTCTGAGTGCCCTCCAAATCCCAGGTGTCCCCACAGAGTTCCAGCCCAGTCTGCTCTCCCTCTGCCATAGCCCCCACGTGAGTGGTAGTGGCTATTTTAGTGCTCTGCCCTTCCTCTCTGGGCTGTGGAGCAGGCTTGGTGTTTAATCCCCAAGGGTGCTGCTGACAGCTAAGACTGCTGCTGTACATAGGCTCCCATACCGCCACCCTCTCATGCCTCCACAGATCCTATCAGTGTCCCTGGTTATATGGTCCTGTCCTGCTGCATTTATGTTGCTTTTTTTCTGAGGATTTGTCTTTATTTTAGTTGTAAATCCCATTTGTTTCTAGGAGATCATCTGTGTGGCTTCTATTCACTCTGCCTCCTTTTTCATACCCTCTAAGCCTGTCTTGTGTGCATCTGGGCTGCACAGGTCTTTCTGGTGCCCCAACACCCTGCAAGTCCCGTGGGTAACTGAATCGTACAGTCCCTCTGGGGACCCAGCTCTTTGTTTAAGTTATGTTCTGCTGGGTCGCACAGACATCTCTGGTGCTTCTGCACCCCACAGGCCCCATGGGTAATTAGATTGTGCATTCCCTGCTGGGTTGCACAGGCCTCTCTGGTGCTTCAGTACCCCATCGGCCAGTGGGTAACTAGATCATTCTTTCCCTGCTGGGTGGCACAGGCCTCTCTGTTGCTCCAGCACCCAGCAGGTCCGTGGGAAACTGGATGGCACAGTCTCTGCTATGTCGCGCAGGTCTCTCTGGTGCTTCAGCATCCTACAGGTCCCATGGGGAACTGGATGGCACAGTCCCTAATGGGTCACGCAGGCCTCTCTGGTGCTTCAGCACCCCACAGGCCCTGTGGGTAACTAGATCACGCAGTCCCTGCTGGGTTACACAGGCCTCTCTGGTGCCCCTGCACCCTGCAGTTCCCTCAGGCAGGCAGCTGGATTGTACCAGTCTCTCTAGGGCTAGGCCTTCCCACTGCACTTGTGTGCTACTGGACCACATAGGCCTCTGTGGAGCCTCACGTCAGACCACTGGCATCCAGGGAGTGCTGGTACCCTGTGGGGCTCAACTCCTGCTCAGCTTTTGCTGTAGATTTTGGGGATGAGTTTCATCGGCTGGTCTGTGCTTCTATTTCCTGGAGATGAATGTCTGCTCCCCAGCCTCTGATGCTGGGAGTATATCTCCACTCTGATTGGGCTGCTACTATGGGGGATGGTACTGGGCTCTGGGATGCCTGAGGCTTCCACTACTGGTACCTTGGGAGCTCTACTCCTGTGCACTGGTCTGTGTTGACACAGAGTGTCCACTGGTCCGATGGTGCCAGGTGTGCTGGTGGGATCAGGTTGCTGGGCCCTAGCCTCTCCCACTGCCTCCTCCCAGGACGACCCGGGATCTTCCAAAATGGGGGGACCTCCCCGTGGTGCAGGAAGAAGTGCCTTGAAGGGCTGCTTACTGAGGTAGCTGGCTGTTCCTGTCCACAGCACAGGAACTTTCTGCTCTACGGCTCTGCACTGCTTGGGTTTATTTGTCCACCTTCATGTCCACTCACTCTCTCTCACACACTCACTCACTCTTTCACACACTCACCCTCCCTCTGGTCGTGCCATATCAAAGCTCAATAAGTTTCATGTGATTTCCTGAGGCAAAGCCTTCTCCCAAAGCACTTCTCTCCCAGCCCATTGTTTGCACCCTGGAGTCAACCTGCCATCACTCATCACAACAGTGTCCAATAGAAAGGGAATCTATTACAGAAATCTGAGGGTAAATGTTCAATAGAAAACCAGGCTATTTCTTTGAACCCAACAAGATAAAAGGATGGTTTAAACTAGAAGGAGTTTTTGACACCATGTCCATTAGCAAAAATATGTGTATGTGATTGTGTGTGGAGTATATGGAGAGAGGGTCTTTGCCAGTGCACGCCTTACCCCATAGATCTTCTGAGGTACTTCATTCCCTCTTCACTCCCCACTTTTCCCAAATACTCCCATTTGTCACTTCTGTATAAGCTGAATTGGGGAGTCCTGGAGGCATTGACCTCAAAGCCTCAGTGCAAAACTGTTTTTCCAAGTTTGCCACTGAGACCCAGCTCTGCAGAGGAGACCAGTTGCTGAGCTTAATTTAACAACAGCTACGAGTTTTAAGCACTAATTACCTGCCAGCAGTGTGATCACAACATACATGCTAATTTCCTTTTAATTCTCAAAGTAATCCAAGAAGCCTTTTTACCAAGGGGGAAATTAAGGCCCAAGGAGGAATAATAACTTCCCAAAAGTCACAGAGTTAGTGGGAAGCCAGCAAAGACAGGCTGGCTTTTGAACCCTTTTGATCTAACTCCAGAACTAACTATTGCAGCAGCAACACTGCCTCTCCATGGAAACAGGTACCCTTAACTGTTCACTGTGTGCTTGGTGGGAAATCCGGAGGATGAAAGTTCAAGACTAAATTACAAAGAGTCAATTGGTCATGTAAGGTCTACTCAGGGCAATCAAGAAAATTCAAATGGGAAAGTAAAATTCCATGATGTCACAGGCTTTGGGGCCAAACAACCACAGGTGAAACCTCTGTCTCTCACTCACCTATTCCCTCTGTCTCACAAGCTCTCTCTAGTGTGTACTCTAAGAGTCACAGCTTCTTTGAAGCTCTGCACCCTGCTGTAGATTTCCTGGGACAGGATGGTCAGAAACTGCTCTAACATCAGCAACTCCAGGATCTGCTTCATGGTGTGCATCTCAGGCCAATGCCACCCACCCATGGCAAAGCTCTAGGAGCCACCTAAGGGTTTATCCAGGCACCAATGGCAGAACCCACAGAAGTGCAGGTGGGAAGCTTCCATTCTGTGCCTTTGGTAGAGCAGGGACAGCTTCTGGCTCCAGGTGTAGAAACACCTTCGGTTTCACAATCAGGAGCCCTTTTTGTTCCTGGGAGCCTGGGTTAGATGCCATTATCAGATTCCTGGACCACTTTGGCCTTGAAACCAATGGCAACTGCCAGCACAGGTGCCCCCAGCACCCCTAGCAACAATAAACGGCATATGCAGGAGCCGGTATGCCCAAGGCTCCATATTTCAGCCCATAAGCCCAACTAGCCCTGGTGAAGTTGTTTCCAACACCTTGGCTTCTGTGGGTTTGGGAAGGTGGTGCACCCGCCCACTTTTCTTGTTTCCATCAGGGCCTTTGGAAATCACAATGGGAGGCAGCTCTCTGCACTCTGTCTTGAACCACACAGGACTAGATCCTGCTCTCACACAGAAAGTACCAGCACTAAAGTTTGATGTCCAAAAGCCAACAGTACCAGCTACAAACCAAAGTGACAACAACTTTACCAAACATATAGATGCCCTACAACACACCACTGACCACCTGGGCTGGAAAAATTGACTTCAAATTGGAAGACAAGAGGGGTGGGCATCAGGCAAACCCCCAAAACCCGAGAACCCTCTGGTGGTGGCTTAAAAGCGACTGGAATACCAGGGGTAGGTAGGTAGAAGCTCTGGTCTTTAAGCAAAGAAAATACAAAGGTAGCTCAAGGCCATTATGGGCTGTGAGCCAAAGAACAGAGTCACAAAAAAGCTTATCAAAATGCAAATCTTGCCTGGCAGGTGTGGCTCAGTGGTTGATCATCATCCCATGCACCAAGAAGTTACAGGTTTGATCCCCATCTGGGCACATACCCAGGTTGTGGGCCAAATCCCCAGTGGGGGATATGCAGGAGGTGGCCAATCAATGTTCTCTCTCATCGATGTTTCTATCTCTCTCCCTCTCCCTCTCCTTTTCTCCCTCTTTAAAATCAATAAAGTAAAGAAATTTTAATGCAGATTTTAACCGTGTCTGGTGTGGCTCATTTGGTTGGAGCATAGTGCAGTACTTCAAATTCTAGAACTATGGCAAGATCCAGTGCCTCAGAGTATTGGTAAGGGGGCCCAGAAATATGATTTTTTTAACAAACTCTCCCTAGAAATTCTGCCTACATATAGAGGTTTGAAAACCACTGGCGACATCATAACAGATTTACAGGTCAGTGTGGACTCCAAGAAGAAATTTATCTGCTGAGCTGGACTCCCCACGGTCAACCCAGGGCCCAAATTTTATAAATAATAAGAGCGTAGCAGCTATTTGCTGACAGGGGCTTCCCCAGGAGAGTTCAGACTGAACACTGACCTTTCCTTACAATGCCTGGTTTGTTTATACCATCTGAGCCAACCACTACAGGGAAACCCTGTGTTCCTCTTTTCACCATTGAAATGAGAAATGTCCTGTCCAATCAGAACTGCATATTTGAATATTTCATTTACATAAAGCAGACCTAATTGAGAACTTGAGCAAGAACTTTCACTATAAAAAATAGCCTCCTCTTTGTCTCAGTGGAATAAAATTTAAGTTGCTACCTAAATCTGTGTCTCATGAGCTGCAGCTCCTATTGGGGCAAATAAAAGCCCTTTATTCTTTATTACAATCTAAAATTTATTTTGGTTTACATCCTCAACCACTCTTGTACTAATGGGAGAGAAGCCCTAGCTAGGATCAAGAACAGGCAAGGCCCCACCCAATCCCCTGGGATTGAGAAGCCTCTATGACCGGAAATGGAATCTCTTCAAAAGAAAAGCTCCAGGCCCTCCCACGTCAGCGACCTTCTGTCCACCCCAGACCCACAGGGACCAGTGTCCTGCGGCCTGCTGGGAGTTGTAGTCCACTGCGCAGCCCTGCGCCTGCGCACTGGATACTGCAACGAATGAGCTGTGAGAGCCTTGGGCGCCCAGGCGGTGAGTCCCCGTGCGTCCGGAGGGCGTGGCCGTCCCTGGGGCACTAGGAGTGGGGTTTCCATCCTGTTTGGGCTTCAAAAACGGACTGCCTCCAGGCCTGACCAGGCGGCGGGCTCCTGTCCCGCCTGGGACCCCGCCGGCCGCTGCTCCTCGCAACACGGCCTGGCCTTCCCGGGGGTCCTCCAGGGCTGGCGTCGCCCCTCCAGGAAGCGACGCATCTTCGCCTGAGAGAGTGCTGGAGCCCCGCCCCTGCCACCAGCATTCGATTTTAAAACGGCTTCTAGAAGGTTTGGGACTTGTCCCCCTAACCTTGGCCCCAGTGCCCTCCTTTCACCGCGCCCCGTGCCTCTGTATCCATTATCTATATCCACCGGCCCAGTGAGAGCGCGTTCACTGAGGAGGGTTCGGACAGAAGCCATCAGGACTGTGGGGAAGTGGAGTTTTCATCCCGAAGGGCCTACGGAGGGAAACCCGGAGGGTCAATTCCGTGGGAGACGTGGGGTAAGGTTTGGGTCGGTCAGGGAAGACCTGCCCAGCTGTGAGGCTGCAGTAAGTGCAAAGAGGGCCCCCAGCCTAAACCAGCAGGGTTCCTGGGTGCCCTCCAGCCACACTTAGGTGCCTAGACGGGGTGGGGTGGGCTGGGGTGGGCTGGGGTGGGGGATAGAAGCTTCCTAGGAATCAGTTCTCCCGAGCAGAGCTGTCTGTCTCTGTGCCCCACATACTGCTGTTCGCTTTCCGTGCAACTGGGTTCCCAAAAGGCAGTTTTAAGAAGCAGATGTTACAGAGAGAGGCACTGGGTGTCATTCAAGAAACTAGCCCAGGGGTGAGATGGAAACAGAGTGAAGTTTTTGGATCACTGGGCAGGAAGAGAGTCGTGAGTACTTCTTTTTTTCTTTCTTTCTTTTTGATGCCTTCCAGGAAGAAGACAGGTACCTGAGCTGTGTAGGCAAATGGAGAGAGAGAGAGAGAGAGAGAGAGAGGACCCATAGCACACATAGCACATGTGCAGATACCAGTCTTCACAACTGTGGAGACATGTATGTGACCTCAGAGAGTGCACTAAGAACATTTGGACGTTTTTAGACATGAGCATTGCAGGAGTCTGTGGCTTCCAACCTTATTGCCCTTTCCCTCTGGCATTTGCTATGGGCCCTGGGACATGTTATTCAGTTCTCCAAAGCCTCAAGCCTCCATGCCCTCGTCTGTATTCAGGGCATGAAACTAGTACCCACCTCCTAACATTGGGTGGGGGCTAAATGAACTAATGTATACATGAGGCTTGGAACAGCACCGGGCATTTAGTGTGCTGAACGTGATAACTGTCCCTCCTTAATGCAGACCAGATTCCTGATGGCCTGCCCTGTGCAGTGTGTTTTTCTCATGAGAAAGCCACTTGGAATGATGCCATTGCATGAGGAGGTTCATGGTGATGTTGGCTGAACTACACATACCTGAAGTGGAGAAGAATGAGGGATTGATGAGTTGCTGCCTTTGCAGGCCATGGCTCTTGCTAAGATGCCCATAATTGCAGGTGACTGAGGGTTACTCAAAGCTAGGTGAACTCCCAGGGTTACTCACCTCTATTGTAAGTATTGCTCCCTCATATTTCTTCTTTGACTTACCTATATTCAGAAACACAAGAAAATTGTTATTAGACTGGAAGTGCACATATAGACCACCAGATCTATAGGGGTTAATTTAAGAGAAGGAATTCTTAGCCCTGGGTCCAAAGAATTCTATAAAAGCTGTTCAATAGAACTTCCTGCAACAGTGTCTCCTGAACACTTGATATATGAATAGTATGAATGAGAAATTCATTTTTATATTTAAACAATTTAAACTTAAACTGCCACATGAGACTGTTGTCTACCATATTGGACAGAAGAGTTCTAGAGGGTCCATGTATGATCTTGAAGATTTTGTGCACTTTTGTCACTGGACGCAGAATTTGAGGTGTTATGTGTATTTTTCTTGGAAGTGAGTCCATAGCTTTCATCAGATTCTCAAAACCACCGAAAGGACTACAATCTGCTACTTTAGAGCTTTGCTGGAAAGCAAGCAATTAAGGTAGATAAGGATGCCCTCTGGTAATCACTGCTGTTTCTCCTTTCTCATTTGCCCTTTCCTCAGCTTTAGATCCTCTACCCAAGAAACAAATTGGAGTCTGAGACTTGAGGCCCAGATAAATTGGACACTGCTTGAAGAGGGCAATGGCTGTTGCCTTGGGTTGTGCAATCCAGGCTTCCTTGAATCAGGGTTCTGTGTTTCAAGAGTATGATACTGACTCTGAAGTCTTCCGTCAGCGCTTCAGGCAGTTCCAGTACAAAGAAGCAGCTGGGCCTCATGAAGCTTTCAACAAACTCTGGGAGCTTTGCTGTCAATGGCTGAAGCCAAAGATGCGTTCTAAGGAGCAAATCCTGGAGCTTCTAGTGTTGGAGCAATTCCTAACAATTTTGCCCACAGAGATAGAGACCTGGGTGAGGGAACATTGCCCAGAGAATAGAGAAAGAGTTGTGTCACTGATAGAAGACTTACAGAGAGAACTTGAGATACCAGAGCCACAGGTGAGAAAATAGTTTGGGATCTGGGTAATTATACCAAAAGAAGTAGCAGACACATCTGGTATTAGATTACCATTTTGTCTTTGTCTCAAGGTTTCCCTGCAGTGATTTTCACATTTTCCTTTTGTTGGAATTGGCACATGGGTCAGTGATTCTTAACTATTAAACCCAACTCCTTAAATATTTGGTAATATCCCCTTTACTATCCTAAGATCAAATTTATCCTGTAATCTACTTATATACACAAAAAATCATCATGTAATAAGTGCTCTATGGTCTGTGATCCAAAAGCAGCCTAAGGCCTGTTTTTATGCAGCCCATGAACTAATAATGGTTATTACTTTTTTAAAGTGTTTTAAAAAACAGAATAGGCAGCAGACCAACAAAACCCAGAAAGCCTAAAATATTTACTATCTGGCTCTTTCCAAAAAGATCTGGCAACCTAAGTCAAATAGACTCTAGAAGGAATATAAAGAAATAGGAAAGTAGGTTATTGTAAACTAAAACATATTTTAATGTGCACATGTCTGGGCTTAAGTTCACCAGAAGACCACATGAAGTTGTCAGATGCTTGCCTCTCTGCACAGACTCACTGTGAAGGCAGAAATTCAGACTGCTACAGTTTAAACACTGAATGGTGTTGCTGCTGGTCATGTGATTTTTCAAAGTCACGAACAACTTTGGTGAATGTGAACAATTAGTAATATAGTATTTCTTTGATTTCCAAAGTAGTGCTTTCATAGAAAAGTCAAGTCAAGCTAAAATTTACAGAAATATGTTGTGATTATATGACCAACAAGGTGAGTTTCTTGACAGGTACACTACATTAATGTTTGACGGGTACACTCCAGAGATGGTAGGGACCTGGAACAGTTCTATACTCTGCATTATCTATATTCCCATCTCTGCCCATTAAATTATTTTCTTTAAATTTTTTATTTGAGAAAGAGAAACATTGATTTGTTGTTCTACTTACATTCATTGGTTGATTCTTAAATATATGCCCTGATGGGATCAAATCCATAACCTTGTCATATCGGAACAATGCTCTAACTAACTGAGCTCCCTGACATTATCTATACTTCCATCTCTGCCCACTAAATTCAGATAGCTGCCACCTGCCATCATATCCAAAACACCTCCTGGGAGTAGTGGCCCTGCCCTCTGTTCAGAACCACCTAGTAAAACCTGTTTGGGGTATGCAATAACTGAGTACAGGGCAGCATCTTCGGAGAAGGGAGAAAGTACTTCTAGTCGGGCATTACGGGCACTGGAGTCTTGGGTGTTGATGGCGCTCTGCAGTTAGCCTTGCATGAACAGGAAACTCTTCCAAAGTTTCCTCCCTCCGGGATGGAATGCGTGTATGGTTTCCCTTCCTTTCTGTGTCTCCTTGTTTCCTTGTTTGGCTTACCACAGGAGACTTTTTCCTTCACGTGGTTTAATCCTGCGTTGTCAGTATGGTAGGCAACAACCAAGGGTGGCTCTTGAGTGCTAGAAATATGACTAGTCTAAATTGGGATATGCTGTAAGTATAAAATGCACACCCCATTCAGAAGACTTAGGTGAAATATCTCATTGAAATTATTTATACTGATTACATTATGAAATTATGATATATTGGGTTAAGTAATGCATATTATTAAGATTGACTTTACCTGTTTCTTTTCTTTTTTCATATGACCACTGGAAAATTTAAAATGATTTGGTTGGCTTGCATTATATTGCTACTAGGCAATGCTGGTCTAGATTTTAGAGTAATGGGTTTTGGCATTTTCCCCAGATTGATAGGCAGGAAATACTCTTGGAAGACCTGGCATCAGTTGGGATGGCAGACATACCACCAAACATCCACCTGGAGGTACCCCCACTCCAAGCAATGGGACCTGTTCCTAATGCCCCTGTGGCAGAGGCATGGATCCCACAGGAGCTGAGCTATAGTGCTGCTGGGGAAGACCAGTCCTTTCTGGACCCCGGTAAGGCAAGGGTTTTATTTCTTTTCTTTGATGTGTTTTTTGAGAGTTAGGAGCTCTCAAGGTTGGGTATAGTTAGAAACACCGAATACTGGATGAAAATGGATCACTCTGATGAAGAGGATGTGAGGAAATGTCTCTCTGGGAATAGCTGGCCACAAAGCACGTTTGATTGATTGGGAGTCAAACCCCTTAAGCTAATGATCCTACTCAAGAAACCTATTTTTCTCTCTTTATTTTTTTTTGTGTTCCATAAACATAATCTTAGATTTACTTTTTAACCATTTTTGCATGTATACTTGTGGTAATGAATATATTTATAATGTGAAACCATCACTATTACCCATGTCCACAACTATTTTTATCTTGTAAAATGGAAACTTTATACCCATTTAAACAATAACTGTCCATTTCCACCTCCCTCTAATCCCTGAACCAGCATTCAGTTTTTTGACTCTGTGAATTTGACTGCTCTATGTACCTCATATAAATGGAATAATACAGTATTTGTCTTTTTATGACCGGCTAATTTTATTTAGCATAATGTCCTCAAGGTTCATCCATGTTGTAGTAATGTCAGAATTTTTATTCTTTTAAAATCTGAATAATATTCCTTTGTGTATATATACTGTATTTCATTTATCCATTTTTTATGAATGTTGCTTCTACATTTTAGCTGTCATGAATAATGCTTCCCTGAATATGGGTGTAAATCTCTTTGAGACCCTGCCTTTACTTCTTTTGGGTATATAACCAGAAGTGGAATTGTTTGATCATATGGTTATTCTATTTTTAATTTTTTGAGGAACCACCATACTGTTTTCCACAGTGGATGTACTATTTTACATTCCCATCAACAGTGCACAAGCTTTCCAATTTCTCCACATCCTTGCTAACACTTGTTATTTTCTGGTGGTATTTTTTTTTTTTTTTGGTAGTAGCATTCCTAATGGTTGTCAGGTAGTATCTCATTGTAGTTTTTTTTAAATCCTCAATCGAGGGTATTTTTTAATTGATTTTTAGAGAGACAGAAAAAGAGAGAAACATTGATCAATTGCCTTCCTTATGTACCCCACCTAGGGAAGTAAACCACAGCCTAGGTATGTGCTCTGTCTGGGAATTAAACCCGCAGCCTTTTGGTGTATGGGACAATGCGACAACCAACTGAGTCACCTGGCCAGGGCTAATTGTAGTTTTGATTTGCATTTTCTAAATGATTAATGATGTCAAACATCTTTTCATGTGATTGTTGACCACTTGTATATTTTCTTTTTTTTTTTCCAGTCTGGATGAACACACTTTATTTAATTTTTGTTGTTGTTGTTTTGTATTTTTTACATTTTCATTGAATTTATTGGTGTGACAATTGTTAATAAAATTATATAGGTTTCAAGTGTACAGTTCTATAATATGTCATCTGTATATTGTATTGTGTGCACCACCCCAAGTCAAATCTCCTTCCATCACCATTTATCTTCCCTTTACCTTCTTCTACCTCCCCCCACCCCCTTTCCTTCTGATAATAACCATACTGTTGTCTGTGTCTATGAGCTTTGGAGGCGGGGTTTGCTTAAGAATGTCTGTTCAGTCCTTTGCTCATTTTTTAATTGGGTTGTTTGGTTTTCTTTGTTGAATTTTAAAGTTCTCTATATATTATGGATATTAATCCCTTATCAGATAGATGATTTATAAATAATTTTTGCATTCTGTGGGCTGCGTTTTTACTCTGTTGATACTGTCCTTTTTAAAAAAAATTTTCTTTATTGACTTTAGAGAGAGAGGAAGGGAGAGGGAGAGAGAACATTGATTGGCCACCTCCTGCATGTCTCCTACTGGGGATTGGCCCACAACCTGGGCATGTGCCGGGACCGGGAATCGAACAGGTGACCTATTGGTGCATGGGTCAATGCTCAACCACTGAGCCACACTGGCTGGGTGATACTATCTTTTGATGGACACATTTTAAAATTTTTCATGAAGTACTGTGTCCACTTTTTATTTTATTGCTTATGCTTTTGTTGTCATATGCAAGAAGACATTGCCAAATAAAATACCATTAAGCTTTTGCCTCATATTCTTCATAGAGGTTTATACTTTTAGGTCTTACTTTTAGGTATGTGATACATATTGAGTTAATTTTTGTGTATGATGTTAGGTAAAGGTCCAACTTTATTTTTTTGTATGTGCCTATTCAGTTTTTCCAGTACCATTTCTTGAAAAGATTGTCTTGTCTCCATTGAATGATCTTGGTATCTTTGTTAAAAGTCATTGACCAGCCCGGCTGGTGTAGCTCAGTGGACTGAGCATTGTCCCATGGACTGAGAGGTCCTGGTTTGATTCCCAGTCAGGCCACATGCCTGGGTTGGGGGCTCGATCCCCAGTAGGGGACCTGCAGGAGGCAGTTGACTGATGTTTCTCTCTCACATCAATGTTTCTATTTCTCTTTCCCTTCCTCTCTCTCTAAAAAATCAATAAACATGTTTTTTTTAAAAAGTCACTTGACCATATATTTGATGGTTTTCTTCTGGGGCTTTCTATTCTATTCCATTTGTCTGTATTTCTGTCTTTATGCAAATACCAAACTGTTTTGATTACTGTAACTTTGTAGTAAACTTTTGAAATCAGGAAGTGTGAGTCCTCTGGCTTTGTTCTTTCTTTTCAATATTGTTTTGTCTATTTGAAGTCCCTGGAGATTCCATATGAATTTTAAAAGATTTTTTTTCTTTTTCTGCAAAAAAAAAAAAATGTCATTTGGATTTTGATAAAGATTACATTGACTTGTTAGACCACTTTGGATAGTATTAACATCTTAACAATATTAAATCTTCTACTTCATGAACGTAATATGTATTTCTATTTATTAATGTCATTTAATTTCTTTTACCAATGTTTTGTAGTTTCTATTGTACATTCCTCACCTACTTGTTTAAGTTATGTCCTAAGTCTTTTATTATTTTTGATCTTGTTATAAATAGAATTATTTTCATAATTTCCAGAATTGTTCATTGTTAATGTATCGAAATGGAACTGATTTTTCCATTTTTGTTTTGCATTTTGGTACTTTGCTGAATTCCTTTATTAGTTATAACAATTTCTTAATAAAATCTTTAGGGTTTTGATTAGATCATATAATCTATTAATTGAGATCATTTTACTTCTTCCTTTACATTTTGAATGCCTTTTATTTATTTTTCTTGCCTAATTGCTCTGGCTACAACTTCTAGTACTGGGTTGAATAGATGTGGCCAAAGTAGGCATTCTTACCTTCTTCCTGATCTTAAAGGAATAGCTTTCAGTTTTTCACAATTGAGTAGGATGTTTCCTGTGTTTTTTTTCAATATGGGTTTTATTATGTGGTGGTAATGTACTTCTGTTCCTATTTTGTTGAGTGTTTTTATCATGAAACGATGTTGAAGTTTGTTTAATGCTTTTTCTGCATCCATTGAAATGATCATGTGTTTTTTATTTTTAATTCTGTTAATGTGATGTATTACATTGATTGATTTTCATGTTGAAACATCTTTGTATTCCAGGAACAAATACCTCTTCGTCATGGTGTATAATCATTTTTTAAATCATTTCTTATTTTCCAATTACAGTTGACATAGAATTTTATATTAGTTTCAGGTATATTAGACATTATATAAATTAATAAGTGATCATCCCAATAAATCTCATGCCCATCTGACATAATATTATTAGAATGTTATTGACTATATTCCCTATGCTGTACTTTACATCCCCATGACTATTCTGTAACAATCAATTTGTACTTGTTGATCCCTTCACCTTTTTCACCCATGCCCCCATCTCTCTCCCATCTGGCAACCGTCAAAATGTTCTTTGTATCTATGAAGTCTGTTTCTGTTCTGCTTGTTCATTTATTTTAGTTTTTAGAGTCATTTGTTGATAGATAAGTTTTTATTGCCATTTTATTGTTCATATTTTGATCTTCTTAAAAAATTCTGCCTCTTAAAGAATACCCTTTAACATTTCATGTAACACTGGTTTGGTGGTGATGAAGTCCTTTAGCTTTTTCTTATCTGGGAAGCTCTTGATATGTCCTTTGAGTCTAAATGATAGCTTTTATGGGTAGAGTAATCTTGGTTGTAGGTCCTTGCTTTTCATCACTTTGAATATTTCTTGTTAATCCCTTCTGGCCTGCAAAGTTTCTGTTGACAAATCAGCTGATGGTTTTATGGGAGCTCCCTTGTAGATAACTAACTGCTTTTCTCTTGCTGCTTTTAATATTGTCTCTTTGTCTTTAACCTTTGCCATTTTTATTATGATTTATCTTGGTGTGGGCCTCTTTGGGTTCATCTTGTTTGGGACTTTCTATGCTTCCTGTACTTGTATGTCTTATTTCCTTCACCAGGTTAGTGAAATTTTCTGTCATTTTTTTTCAAATAGGTTTTCTATTTCTTGCTTTCTCTCTTCTTCTAGCACCCTCATGATGTAAATGTTGGTATACTTGAAGTTATCCCAGAGGCTCTTTATACTATCTTCATTTTTTGGATTTTTTTTTTTTTTCTTTTTGCTGTTCTGATTGGGTGTTTTTTGCTTCCTTATGTTCCAAATCACTGATTTGATTCTTGGCCTCATGTATTCTACTGTTGATTCTTTGTAAATTGTTCTTCATTTCAGGTAGGGTAGCCTTCATTTCTGACTGGTTTTTGTGTGTGTATGTGGTTTCTATGTCCTTTTCTGTGCTGTACAAGTTCTCACTAAGATCCTTATTCTCACTAAGTTCCTAGAAGTTCTCACTGAGTTCCTTGAGCATCCTTTTAACTACTGTTTTGAACTCTGGTAGTTTGCTTGCCTCCATTTCATTTAGTTCTTCTGGAGATATTCCCTGTTCTTTCATTTGGGAAAATTTTCTTTGTCTCCACATTTTGGCTGCTTCTCTATGTTTGTTTCTATGTATTAGGTAGAACTGCTATGTGTCCCAGACTGGGGAGATTGGCCATTTGTAGTAGGTGTCCTGTAGGGCCCAGTGGCTCAGCCTCCTCAGTTACCTGAGCTGGGTGCTTCGGGTGAAACCCTTTGTAGGCTGTGTACACTTTCTTGTTGTAGTTGAGCCTTGATTGCTGTTGGCATCACTGGGAGGGATTGACCCTCCCCACCCCCGGCTGATCAGCTGCAAGTACCAGCTGCAACTATAGCAAAGGAGGTGCTGTACCAGAGTAAACCCTATGGAGCAGGACTTGCTTCAGTGGGACTTTGGTGCTTATCATGTCCACTCCTTGAGTGTGTCACTCCTAGATGTGGCATTGTCTGAACCTGTCCACTGGGTGCACTGGCTCTGTGGCCTCCTGGGATGTGCAACGTCAGCTACCACATGAGCTACAGAGTGATCTGTGGATGGCTGCTACTTGTGCTGGGCTTGGAGATCCCAGGGAAGGCCAAGCTCTGAACCAAAGCCAGCTGCTGCTAGTATCAGGCCTGGAGCTACTTAGTAAGAGGTTTGGGGTATCCAGAGGCCAGATGCTGCTTGTTTGAGAAATTTTAGGAAAGTTTGAAGCATGAGGCAAGAGAGGCCAGTTATATGGAAAAGCCACTGGAAATGGCTTGGATGGGCCTGCAAGTTGGGTGAGGTGGGGTCTCTAAGAATCATCAGGGTGGGGTGAACGGTGTGAGACAGGTTGAAGGAGACAGATATGGCGCCTGCCTGTTGGCTGTGTGGGGGGGGGGCTCTCAGAAAAGGAACAGTGGCCTCTTCCAGCATTTCTTCTGGCAGAAAGCTGCCCCCAAGCTCTTGACCTGATGCCAGATAATTCAGTTTCTCCCACTATATACCTGGTCCTTTCAAGGTGCTGCCCCCATACTGGAGCTCAGAGTGGGTGAGTCCCACTGAGTCCGTGCATGGGCTCTTTAAGAGGAACGTCTTGGGACTCTAGAAGCCCTCCCGTCTCACTCAGCCACAAAATCCTCGCTGGTTTTTGTGGTCAAAAGTTATGGGGACTTCTCTGCCTGGGTCTGGAACCCTGGGCTGGGAGGCCTTTTATGGGGCTGGGACCCCTCACTCCTCAGGGAGAACCTCTGCAGCCGATATATACCTCCCAATTTCAATCCGCTACATGCGGATGTAGGACCAGCTGGTTCTTCATCTCTGCCCCTCATACCATCCACTCTTGATGTGGCTGCTTCTTTATTTTATTTTTTTGGTTCATGTCCCTAGAGAGAACCGAACCTGGGGCTCTCTGGTCCACAGGCCGATGCTCCAACTGCTGAGCCAAACCGGCCAGGACGTGGCTGCTTCTTTAAATCCTTAGTTGTAGGACTTCCATTCAGCTAGGTTTCAGGCAGTAATAATGGTGGTTCTGTAGTTTAGTTATACTTCTGATGTGGTTGTGGGAAGATTTGAGTACCACATTTACCTATGCTGTCATCTTGACCAGAAATCTGTATATTCCTTTTAATATACTGCTGAATTCAGTTTGCTAGTATTTTGTTCAGGATTTTTGCATCCGTGTTCATAAAGGATATTGCTGTGTAGTTTTCTTAGAGTGTCTTTTTCAGGCTTTGGTATAAGGTAATCTGGCCTCACAGAATGAGTTAGGAAGTGTTTCTTCCTCTGAATTATTATTATTTTTTTTTTAAGTTTGAGAAGCATTGGTATTAGCTCTTCTCTAAATGTTTAATAAAATCCACCAGTGAAGTCATCAGGTCCAGGGCTATTCTTCATCAACAGATTTTTTATTACAGATTCAGTCTCCTTACTAATTCTACATCTACTCAGATTTTTCTGGTTCTTTATGATTTAGTCTTGGTGGGTTTTGTGTTTTGTTGTCTCTTTCATTTGGCTATCCAATTTGCTGATGTACAATTTTTCATAGTGCTCTCTTACAATCTTTTTGTTTTGTTTTTTTGTTTTTTTGTTTTTTTATCCTCACCCGAGGACATTTTTCCATTTTTTGTTCAGGTAGAGTGGGAGGGAGAGAGAGGAACAGAGAGAGAGAGAGAAACATCGATGTGAAAGGAACACATCGAGTGGCTGCCACCCGCACAACTGACCAGGGCCGGGGACAAACTGCAACCGAAGTACGTGCCCTTAGCGGGAACCGAACCCGGGTCTCTCAGGACCGCAGGCCGACGCTCTAACCGCTGAACCAAACCGGCCAGGGCTTACAATCTTTTTTAGTTATGTAAAATCATTGGTAATGTCCCCACTTTAATTTTGATTTTAGTGATTTGAACCTTATCTCTTTTTTCTTAGTCCATCCAGCTAAAGGTTTTTCAACTTTGTTGATTTTTTCAGAGAATCACCTTTTGGTTTCATTGATTTTCTCTGTTGTTTTTCTAGTCTCTATTTTGTTTATCTGTGCTTAATCTTTAATGTTTCCTTATTTCTGGCAGTTTTGGATTTAGTTTTTTTTCTTAGTTCCATAAATTGTAAAATTATGTTGTTTTGGAATCTTGTTTATTAATATAAATATTTATATACAGGGTGGAGCAAAGATAGGTTTACAGTTGAGAGTTTGTGAAACAAAATTTATTCTTGTATTATTATTTATTAATTATTCGATTATTTTCCATATGAACAGCTGTATATCTACTTCTGCCCCACCCCTGTATAGCTATAAATTTCCCCCTTAGCACTGCATTCAGTGTGCCCCATAAGTCTGTATGTTTTGGTTTTTTTTTTTTTTTTCATTTTCATTTATTTCTGAGTATTTTCTAATTTCCCCTGTGATTCCTTCCTTGATCCATTGGTTGTTTAAAATTATGTAATTTATTTTTCATAAATTTGTCAATTTTCCCATTTTGTTTCTGTTATTGTTTTCTAACTTCATCCTGTTGTGGTCTGAGTAGATACTTTTTATGATATCTATCTTTTTAAATCAATTGAGAGTAATTTGTGGCTTAACATATGGTCTATATTCTGGGTATATATTACTGATGGGAGTGACTTCTATCATGTTGCTGTTTGTTTTTTATATGCCTTGCAGCGCTTTTGTCCCTTATTTTCTACATTACTATACTTTGTGTTTAGTCAGTTGTTTGGTAGTGAAATCCTTAAATTCCTTTATCATTTCTTTTTGCATTTATTCTATGGCTCTTTCCTTTGTGGTTACCGGGAGGATTACATTTAACATCCATAAGTTATAATGTTCTAATTTGAATTTTTAACATCCTAATTATAATAACATCTAGAAACTCCACTCTTTTACAGCTCCATTCCCACTCCTTTCAGTTGGTCTCACAAAATTAAATCTTTATACTTTTTGTGCCCCAAAACATAAACTCATAATTATCTTAAATGCATTATTCTCTTAAATTATGTAGAAAAGAAAATGGGGAGTTACAAATAACTTACCACAATACTAGTTTTTAGATTAATAATTGTGTTTTTAAAAATATGTTAGTCATTTAAATTATGTAGAAAACAAAAAGTGGAATTATAAGCCATTGTTACAATAATACTAGCTTTCATAATTGCCCACCTATTTACCTTTATTGAGATACTTATTTATTCATATGGCTTCGTGTCACTGTCTAGTGTCCTTTTTATTTCATCTTGTAGGACTCCCTTGAGCATTTCTTTTAGGGCAGGCCTAGAGGTAATGAACATCCTCAGCTTTTTTTTTATCTGGGAATGTCTTAATTTCTCCTTCACTTTTGAAGGACAGTTTTGCTAGATGTAGAATTCTTGGTTGACAGTTTTATTTATTTTAGCATTTTGAATATGTCAGTCTACTGTTTTCTGACCTCCAATGTTTTTGATGAAAAGCATGTATATTTTCTTATTAAGGCTCCCTTGTATGTGATAAGTCACTCTGCTGCTTTCAAGATACTGTCTGTCTTTGGCTTTTCAGAGTTTGATTATAACATATCTTGGTGTGAGTCTCTAAGTTCATCTTACTTGGAGTCTGTTTAACTAATTAAATGTTTATATTCATGTCTTTCATCATATATGGGAAGTTTTCTGCCATTATGCCTTCAAATATTAACTAGTAATTCTTAATTATAAATCTTTCTGCATATGCATTTCTATTCCCCATGTCAATTTGCTCTTCTTAGCAACAGTGCTAGTACAAAGATCACATCTGATGCCCAGAAACCCTACTGCTCTTGACTTTATTACTCTCTAAAGCACAGGAAAGTTTAGTGTATTTAACAAGGGAAATATAGAATGAATTTAAAAAGTAAAATGTACCAGTTAGGAGTAGAGGAAACTACCCCTTTCTCATCACTCTTAAAGTGATATATTATGTCTTTCAAAATGATGCAAGATTTATTATTCCATAATTTAAACACTAATTATACTTTTACTGCTTTTTTTAAAAAAATGAAAACATCTTTGATGTATTACATGAAGTATATCCTATTGTAGGCCGAGTGGAAAACACAGGTTGCTGACAGAGTAGAAGAAGAAATTTTAAAGTAATGGAAGAAGTCAAATGATTTTATATTAAAGTTTGGAATATATTTCCTGTCAGCAAAAAGTGAAGATGTTGGTATATATGAAATGGAAACACACACACACTTCTTTATCCATGTATCTGTCAATGGACACTTAAGTTGTTTCCATATCTTGGCTATTGTAAACAATGCTCTACTGAATGTAGGGGTGCATATATCTTTTCAAATTAGTGTCTTCATAATCTTCAGATAAATACCCAAAAGAGGAATTGCTGGTCCATCTCTACTTTCATTCTATTTGTATCTTTGAATATAAAATGTGAAGTGTGTCTCCTGTAGATAGCATATAGTTGGATTTTTTTAATGCGTACTGTTTTTTTTTAAATATGTTTTTATTGATTTTTTTTAGAGAGAGGGAGAAAAACATCAATGTGAGAGAGAAACATCGATCGGCTGCCTCCTGCACACCCCCTCCCCCCACTGGAGATCAAGCCCACAACCCAGGCATCTGCCCTGACCAGGAATCAAACCAGGACCTCTCAGTCCATTGGACAATGCTCAATCCACTGAGCCACACCAGCTGGGCTAGTTGGATATTTTAATCTGACTTTTGATTGAGTTGTTTAATCCATACATACTGAATCTTGTGTTTTGATATAATGTTTTGAAATTTAAATTTCCATCAAATTAGCTTGCTGATGTTATTTTAATAATGCTAATATGTAACTATCATTCTGCATTTAGATCTCAAATCATCAATTTCCAACCCACACTTTACTGCATACCAATATTCTTTGAAAGAGCTGAGGAAGGCAAGAAAGGGGTGTTGAAAAGAGAGGCTCTCAGTGAGGAGAAGAGTGGTAGGATATAAGTGGAAGGGGAGTAATAGAAACTTCTCCTGGTTGTCCTTAGATTAACTGTGAGATATTTTGGTTAATTTCAAGATAATCCACTTCTAGACTTCAGTTGAAACAATCGTAAAGACTGCTTTTGTTTTTTGCCAAACCAGTCTATTTCCTTTTTTTTTCTTTATTGATTTTAGAGAGAGAAGAAGGGAGAGGGAGAAAGATAGAAACATCGATGAGAGAGAATATCGATTGGCCACCTCCTGCATGCCCCACACTGGGGATCGGGCCCACAACCTGAGCATGTGCCCTGACTGGGACTCGAACAGATGACCTCTTGGTGCATGGGTCGATGCTCAACCACTGAGCCACACTGGCCGGGCTCAATTTTCATTTTAAATTGAAAATCTCAACTGAAATTGTTTCACTAAACAGTTTCATAAATTCTACTTTTTTACCTTTCTTTCTTCACTTGGTACTCAATAGTAGCATTTCTGTTTTAATATACCAAAACTTATGAAGATTTACTTCATAGTTTGGCACTAACCTAATTAAATCTATCAAAATAGATACAGAAGTAATTTAGTGCAATGATTTCAGCATAGAATTGATTCCCTCTCCTTTCATAGATTAGAGGAGAATAGTTTTTAATTGAGCACAAAAGCATGTTCTCTCCTTTCTGTTTTGTTTGTATCTTTTAAAAAAGACTCTTCTAAGATTCCAGGTGAAATGATAATTGAGGTGGAAGTAGATATTAAACGGCTATGTGTCCAAGATACCAGCCTGAACTCTGGAAAAACCATTGATAACCCAAACAGTTATGCTTCTCATCTTTCTAATGGCCAGGATATGCAATACCAAAGCTTGATGTGAGCTTTCCATTGGAGCATAGAGAAGAGTCATGGGTGAAGGAACTACAAGATTCCAAAGAAATTAAACAATTACTTGAGTCCAAGATAGGTAAGTAATTGTTCATTGATACTAGAGAAGAAAAAATAAAAGAAAGATTCATCTTTAATTAGGGTAAAGAGTTTTGGATTCTATTTAGGAATTTCTATATCCCTACTGGTGGTTTAATATAACTCTTCATTTTTCCTTGTGTTCTTTTCTCTGTGGGACACAGTGACATCTGTAGTTTCTGTTTCTTCTCCCAGGTTTTGAGATTGGGATAGAAAATGAAGAAGATACTTCAAAACAGAAAAAACTGGAAAATATGTACCCATTTCTTGTCACTTTAGAGGGGAATGCTCTCCATGGTCCCATTTTGCAAAAAGACTATGTACAGTTAGAAAATCAATGGGAAAAACCCCCAGAGGATTTACAGACAGATTTGACAAAAATTGTAGATCATCGGAATCCCTCAATAGGAGAGAAGTCTGAGAGCTCTAACTTGGAAGAACCTCTCAACCCTAGAACCCATAAGAAAAAGAGTCCAGGAGACAAACCTCACCGATGTTCTCAGTGTGGAAAATGTTTTGCCCGGAAGTCACAACTTACAGGGCACCAGAGAATTCATTCAGGAGAGGAACCTCATAAATGTCCTGAATGTGGAAAAAGATTCCTTCGTAGTTCAGATCTTTATAGACACCAACGACTTCATACAGGGGAGAGACCCTATGAATGCACTGTGTGTAAAAAGCGATTCACTCGGCGCTCACACCTTATAGGGCACCAGAGAACCCATTCTGAAGAAGAGACATATAAATGCCTTGAGTGTGGGAAAAGCTTTTGTCATGGATCAAGTCTTAAAAGACATCTGAAAACTCATTCGGGTGAAAAACCTCATAGATGTCACAATTGTGGGAAGAGTTTTAGTAGACTGACAGCTCTTACTTTGCACCAGAGAACTCACACTGAAGAGAGACCTTTTAAATGTAATTATTGTGGGAAAAGCTTTAGACAGAGACCAAGCCTGGTTATTCATTTAAGAATTCATACAGGGGAGAAGCCATACAAATGTAGTCATTGTTCTAAAAGCTTCAGACAGAGAGCAGGCCTTATTATGCACCAAGTCACTCACTTTAGAGGACTTCTTTAAGAATTATTAAAGTAAACAGGACATGCAGAAATTGGCACTAACTCAAAACATCTTAACCTGAAGCAGTCTGTTTGTCTTGGAGGAATCTTTTTTGTTTTTGTTTTTTTATTATTTAAAAAACACATCTTCCAAGGCATGTAAATTCTAGACTGTCTACCTACTCTTGCAACTTTCCTAGATTTGATGTATTCTATCTTTATAACTCTTATTTTTTTTTTTAATGAAAATGAAAATTTTTGTGTCCTAAGCAAACCATATCATAGATGAAAGCATAAAACATATAGGGTAGGGTCAATATAATGGATCACCATGTCTATTTGGCATATATATTACAGCAGCACCATAATTATTGTGCTGTCATTGTTAAAGGTGGTTATGTTAGTTTAAAATTTTGTGTCCCGAGTGGCAGGAAAGGAGACAGTGTATTTTGTCAAATAAAGTGTGTCAGGAACATATGGATGAAGAAGATTTCATTTGCCTCATTCAAGGACTGGGTTATTTCAATTGAAATTTTTTTATGTTTAAGAAATTAAGATTTTTAACCTTTACTTTTGAATTTCGCAAAGTTTACTAATCTGCTTATTTGGCTGTTTGGGGTAATGCCGCTTAGAACTATTAATTTAATTATTTATTTCTTCCACATGAGTAAGCTCTATGTGGAAGAATCCATTTGACAGTTGAAGTCATACAAGTAGAATCTAATTCAAATGTGATTGAGGAGCCAGTGTTTGTTGCTTTTTACTCTCCTTTGGCATACAAAAATATGTCTCTCAGTGCTTTTGAAATTTTACTCCTTCATTAATTTGGTATCTCCGTAAGTGTGTGTCATAGAACGCTTAGTTTTAAAAGATATTCTGCAAATAAGTTTGGGAATCCCTTCCTGCTGTTTCCCTTTTCTAGATTCACAGTGCACATCAGCATATGAGAATCTCTTGACAGGTCCTTCAGTAAAGGAAGAAAAAGCATCTCTGTTGGCTCAGTGTTTTGACCCTAGAACCCTTTTTCATGTACACCCGCAGAACTAGTATTCTGCGAATATTCCTTGGAACACATTGCCTTTAACATATATTTCTATAGTTATCAATATAGTCTTGTTAACTCCTAAGCCTAGTTATCGCCAGTCGTTTGAAGGGTGTTATGAAAAATTCTTTACACGTACTTGTATTTTTATGTAATACACAAATAAACATGCACATATTTTAAGGAGGTGAGGCTCACTAATTCAGATACTTTATAAGTTGCTCAGTGATTCTCAACCTCTTTGAATTTTACTTATAATCACATACACGCACATCGTTGCTTATATAAATGTTCTCATATAATCGTAGTAATGACTCAAACTCCTGTAGGAAGGGAAGAACTCTCTTTGTCAGTTAAAGCTGTTAGTACATGAAACTATTCATTCAGCCTAGATCCTTGTTATAAAATAAAAGAACTAGGACATTGAAATATTCTACCTTTCTGAAGATACCAGTCATCCTTTCCTTAAACCAGAATTGGGGAAAGTATATTTTTCGATTCCACTGAAGTTCTTGGAAGTCATATTTAATATAAGTATTTGGGGGGTGTCTACTTGTGCCTAACTAGTCCTGTTTTAGGCTTAATGGAAACTAGTAAATAAATTAATTCATTGGTTAGGTTCTTAAAGAGTTTATTATATCTGTAGTTAAACAGAGTTGGGAAACAATTGGAGAACAATGCAAGAGAGTTTGTATCAAGTGCCAAATCATATCAAGTGCTAGAGCCAGGATGTGTCTTTAAATCTTGTCATCCCAGTCCCTTTATGATGCTGCTATAAATGTGGGGTTAAAATTTAGATCCTAGTAGCAATAAAATGTAACATGAGAGGAGTCTGAATGTAGAGATGAAAAACACTGAATGTAATGGCTTCTCTTTTCTCTCTTGTGGAATTGCATTCCAACCAGAATAGTGCCTTAGAATGGATGTCCCCAACTGCTCTGTATCTATGCAATATTTTAATAAAGTGGAAATCTATATGTTCTTTCTGCTTCAATCACATTAACTAATTGTTTGCACAACTTAGAGCTGCTTCCATGAGCAGTGGCAATAGGCACCACAATTGACTCCTGCCCCCTACCCTAAGCTGGAATCACTTTATTCTCTGCAACCATGATGCTGGGTTTATGCATCAGTCCATTTTTAGCTAGTAGGGTTAGTTGTAGTCATATAAAATGAGCTACATACTATTCCTCATCCGTACAGGGTAGAGAACATTCATTATTTATTTGGCACTGAATCAAGAAATACATGAAATAGTTCTTGGCAAAAGAGATCATAGAACATTATGTGGATGTCCCTAACTTTATTTCAAAAAGATAAGGGCAAAATACAGTACCTACTTGTCTCATAAGTTCTATGAAGAGCAAAAACAGTACCCACCTTATAAGTACAATGAAGATTAAATGAAATATATTTTGTTCAGGCTCTACACAGTGTAGCTTTCAATAAATATCCAGCATATTGTATTTTACTCTTTGTTGTTTAATGATAAAAGCATTTAAGGCTATAGACTTTCCTCTAAATATGGCTTTGGTCACATTCCATAGTTTTTATATAATGTTTGTATTAATCAGGATTCTCCAGAGAAAACTGTGTGTGTGTGTGTGTATATATATATATATAAATATATATATATATATATATATATATATATATATATATATAAATATATATATATATATATATACACACACACACATACACATAGAGATTGATTTATTATAGGAATTAACTTATGTGGTTATGAAGATTCAGAAGTCCCATAATATACTGTCTTCAAGCTGGAGAAAAAGGAAAGCTGACGGTATCCTTCAGTCTATAGTCCAAAGATCTAAGAACCAGGGGATCCAATGGTGTAATTCAGCCCACAGCCTGAGACTGGGGGGGGGGGGGTGTAAATCATGAAGTCTGAAAGCCAGAGAAGCAGGAGCTCTGGTACCTAAGGGCAACAAAAGATGAAGGTCCCAACACAAGAAGTGGGAGAATTCACCCTTCTCTGCCTTTTTGTTCTATTCTGACTCTCAAAGGATTGAATGATGCCTGCCACATTGGTGAGGACAGACTTTACTTTTATTAATACTTCCTCTGATCCTAGAGCTGTATAATATTGCCATTTTCCACTTAGTTTTATTTTGCTGCATTGTGATTAGAAAATGAGTTTCATTCTATTTCTGCTTTTAAAGTTCATTTAATGTTTTAAAGATATATTTGATAAAATGTGCTAAGTATCCTAAAGACCCTAGAAAATAAGGATTCTATTTGTAAAGCACAAACTTAGAATAAAGTGTTGGACCTCTCAATTAAGTTAATGTCTTTAAGAGTGTCCTTGGTGCTTATGAAGGGGTGGTGACAGAATAGATTGCCTTGCTCCCCATTCTGAATACCTACATTCTTGTATTCTCCATTCCCCTCTTAAGAGTTTTATTTTTAATCCATTTTATGGATGTTTTATAGCAATTGTTAATAGCTTCCCAGCTATCAAAGCTGGCAGTTAATGCTGGAGGTTAGGAGAGACCTAGCCTCTCCACAGCAGGCTGAGAAAGCTCTCCCTTGGGATTCCATAGTGGTCTATCCTGAAAGCAGAGAGAATCTGCAACTCTGTAGCAGTGGTCCTCCTGTATTCGCAGGGATTGTTTCACAGTGTGCTGAGGAAGTTGTCTAGGGTAAAGTCAAGATAATCAGAGAAGAATCAGGCGAATCAGCCACCAAGTGGCTCACCATCAGGTCAGGAAGGAGAGACATTACACTCTGCCCTTTTGCACCTGCAGTCACCATGACATTGTGAAGAGAAACATTCTGGGAACCTCCAGGAAACTGCATGATCTTTGTTCCTGAAACCCTCTCTCATTTCTAGCCTAGTCATATGGGCTAAACATTCTTATAAAGAACCAAAGCTCACACTTAAAACTTGGGCAGCTCCTACTTTTTTCTAGTCCTCTGTGATAGATATAGAACAGATGGGAAGGCAGCTCATCTCTTATGCTTTCCTCAGTATTAGTAATCTATTTACTCAGCCCCCTGGTTCTGGAATTCTAACTACTGGGATTAGGTGTGGTGGTAGATTATTTTCTCACCAGAATGATGTATAGGTTAGTCTCTCTCCACCCTTTTCCAGCTTGCATTGTCAGACAGGACTTCCCAGACATCTAGCAAGACCTAAGTTTACATTTTTAAGAGTCCAAAGATATTAAAATGCTGTAACTATTTATTCTGAATGAGTGAAACCCATCTCAATACCTAACAGACATGATTCACTGATTTTCAAAACCAAAATTTTATTACCAAGAATTACCTGGAAGCTTGATAAATATATTAGAGAACCAGTTTACATTTAAAAGATATATGATTACTGAATCACTGAAGAATTTCTTTATATTTTTATTTTAAATAAACAATATAAGTAGTCCATTTTGACTGTATGCAACCTCCTACTGCTACACTCAGAATTTCCTTTCAACAGGGCAATGGCATTCCATTCATTATCTTCCCTCTCCTGGATACTCCTACCACCATCTTCACCTTTCAACATAGCCTGCATTTTGAAGTGCTACGTCCTGAGGGGAAGAACGTCCAGGATGAAGAATACTCTGTACTTCATGCCAGACTTTTATGTTTCTTAAAACACTTGCTTCTTCATATACCCTTTCAAAACAAAATTCCTTTACTCTCCAGTCTTACTGAAATCCCTGCTCTGACTCCTACATAAACTGACTCCATGCTTCTAGAGAAGTGGAAAGTGTGAAATAGAGAAAGTAAGCCACCCTTCTGAATGCAACTTTGGCCTTATCCCTCAACTGCTCCAGCTGCTGAAGAATTATGGAAGTAGAAAAAAATCTCTCTCTTGTGTCTGCAACACCTTGCATAACAGTGATGAATTCAAACGCAAATGCTCCCTCTATCTAGCTCAGCAATCTTCAGGTTCCATATAGACCTCCTTCTTTACACACTGAGTTCTGAACAATGGAATCTCCAAGCTCTGGAGTCTAGTTTCCACCTAGAAGGCATTATCTCAACTTTCTCACAGCACTATATTTTGATTTTCCTTTTTAAAGACACCTGATGTTCAGTGCAGTAAATTTAACATTGTGAGACAAGAATTATAACATTGGATAGGGTGTTACCAAACTTAAGGGGTTTGCCACTTGGGGTGTTCTACTCAAGAATGAGACGTGGCTGTCATTAGGTAGTTTTATTTACTTGCAACAGGTAAAGGAGACAAGGGATTCACATCCAAAGCTCTGTATCACTGAAGGGAGGCTTAGCCATTGCTGATATATATAGTACTTGCTTAAGTACATGTTGATTTCTTCTTTTCAGTTAGCTAAACTTATCCAGTTGCAATTCCAGTCAAGCTCATCGGTTTCAGCTGCATCTGCAAAATACTGTACTACATTTTAGCACTTAGCAAGAATAACGTTTTATAAGAACCACCCAGACCTTGAGACTTTTGTCCTATCTAACAAGGAGACAAGAAGCATTACAACAAAGACTCCAATAAAGTTAGTGCCCAGTGGTTGGCATAAAAATAATGACTGCTACAGGTCCTGGTGAAGCAGAGAAGCCAGCTTCACAATAGAGGTGACTGGGGGCCATGTGGGGCCACCTGCAGTAGGATGCTGGGCAGGGGGCTCATTATCTTCACTCCTTCCCATCTGTAATCAGTGGAGTGGTCCATTACAGAAATGACATCACACAGGGTTATTTGAAGAAGGAAAAGGGAAGAAGCAAAGCATTGACTACAAATGTCTTATTAATGAGCAGGAAAAACAAAAACAAAAAACATTAAAACAAATATCCATGGAAACAATTGAATCCCAGGATGGAACAGATTCTTTGTAACATTCTGTGACAGAGAGCAAATCTGCTCATATACAGACTCAGACTGATCAAAATTCAATCTGTGATTTAGCTCAAGTTTCTGTAGCTAGATCAGGTACCAGAAGTGGCCCCCTACTTGTAGCTCTAGCATAGTTGTGCTCAGGCCAAACATCACATGTCTAGGGAGTAACTGAGACACTACAAACATCACTTACTCAGTTGACACAAATATAAACTGTTCAGGTAGCCACAATTGGAGAAAAAATGAATCTGCAGAATCAGAAGGTGTCAAATTTCATAAATGTAGAGAAATAATTTCATAACTACCCTTTATGAAAAAGTACTGAATGAACTTTTCTCTGATGTACCTGGTGTTTCCAAGATTGAAGGAGAAAAATAAGAGGAATGAGGAATGCCATATAACATCATTATCATGGCAATACTGACTAGCACATATCAGGCTAGCACGGGGCAATGTAGTATGTATGCTACTATAAGACATGATACAGTGCTAGCTTTAAGTCTTTAGTTATAGTAAAGCAACACAGGTTTTACATTAAATTGTTCTGTTTAAAAATATATATAATTAATACCTAACCTGTGTATTATAAAATGAAAAGTGAAATTTTTTGTTAAAGTGATAATATTTTTACTGATAGCTGTCATATACTTTAGAAAAGTAAATATTTTGTTACTGAATATAGAAGAGAATTTGGGTTGAAAATAAACAAGGGACAATTTTTCCTATTTATATGTTTTATCTCTCATAAAAGTTTAAAACTCATTTTTTGTTGTCTTTATGATGCATACAAACATGATAAGACACAAATGTCTGTATTTGATTCTTGTTGGCTTTTGTTACCAGAAATTATATATCATGCTTACTAATCCAAAGGAAGTACATTTGTTTTGTAAATTATGTTTTAAATATAATTCTGTTTTCACTACTCTCTACTAAATTAATTTGTGTTGCAGTTTTTTTTCTAAAAGAAAATGGGAAAATGATTTTTTTTGCCAAAGCAATCAAACAGCTCACTTTATTTAAAATATTAGTCACTAAACAGAACAGTCACATTTACATTTTTAATGACTTACATGAATGGTATTAAGGTTCAGAGTGAGACAACAAACATAGATACCACTTGGAATAAAGTTAGGGTTCAGTGTTTGATAACAAACATATAGATCTGATTATGGAATAATTTTACGTTCAAGTATAAAACAACACACTGGATCAAAGTTAAGATTCCGTTTGAAACCACAAGCACAAAGACAACCACTTGTTTCATGTGAGATAAAAACAGGAAATTTTCACTGGGAAAAGTTAAGGTTTAGTGTGAGATACCACGCATAAAAACTGCTGGAATAAGGCTATTTTTAGTATGAGGAACAATCCTGAATATGATTGTTGGAATGAGATTAAGTTTCAATGGACAACACAAACTATTAGATGGCTGCTCAAATAAGATGATTTCAGTTTAACACAACAAGCATAATGATGAATGCCAGAGTAAATTTATTCATCAGTGTGAGACAAAAAGCATCAAGCTGACTCCTGAATGAAGTAAGATTTGATGTGCAAGAAGAAAGAAAATCACTGGGGGACTAAGTTTAAAATTTAGTGTGACACAACAACCATAAACATGACTACTGGAATGAAGTAAAGGCTTAGAGTTTGACAAGCTAGAAGATCACTGTAGGAATAGGATAACGTTCAATGTAGTACAACAACCAAGAAAACGAGTGATGTATTATGGTTAAGGATAAGAGTGAGACAGTAGTGTTATGATTACCACTGGAATAAGGTTAAAGTTTAGTGTGAGACAATAAAGCCTGATGATGGATGACTGCTGGAATAAGATTGATGTTCAGTGTCAGATAATAACTAGGAGGATGGCGACTGGAATCATGACAATGAACACTGAAAAAGGCAATTATTCAGTGTGATACAACAGGCATACATATGACTGCTGCAAATAATTATACTGCCGTGTGAAAACAAGTCTGAAGATGACCACTGCAGTAAAGTTAAGACATATGGTCTCTACTATAGAGCAATTCAGCAGTGCCCAGGAGTGAAGCAGCCACTGCTGGTAATTCTTATCTCTAGAGACCCAGGGAAGGGGTTTCAATACTATCTTTAAGATGGCACAGGGGACATGAGAAGGGGGTTGTCCTCTGCCACCTCACCCCCACCTCACACTACATAGTCACTTACTTGTCTGATTGGTCTTGACAATTCTGATTCCACTCTCTTCATGTTATAAGCCCATGGGCTGACCATTACTGGACTTTTTCCATCAACAGGTCCTGAAATAGATGACTGATGTTCATGCTATGTACATATGATTATCTCTATGTGCTATGTGACCAAGAAGGATGATATTTATAGACTGTATTACCTAGGCTCCCATGCCCTCTGGCTGGTAGTTGTGTTTGGCCAGTGGCAAACAACTTCATAAAATGCAACATGGGAGGAGAGAGGCCAAGGTGTTCACAACCCTGACTTGTCAATCTGTCTCTGACTATCACTGTGTCCCTCCACAATTTTACTTCCTTGTGAGTGATCCTTACTCCATGAATCTATACTGACAGAAATTAGATCAGTAGTTGCTTAAGTGTAGAAGGCAAGAAAGAATGGGAGAAAGAAATTACAAAGGGGCAGGAGGAGACTTGAGGGTGATGGATGTATTCACTTCATCACACTGATGGTTTCAAGAGGGTATATTTATGTCAAAACTCATTAAATTATACAGTATAAATATGTTCCATGTATTGTATGCCAATTAGTGTATGCCTCAATAAAAGTGTCTAAAAATGAAATGAACATTGTCTCATCTCATGTCATAGACACACAATTTTTAAGCTGTAGCAAAAAAGTTCTCTATATGCAGATACTTCCTGTAGCTCCACTCTCCTATTCTCTGGCAATTATGAGCCAGAACCCACCATTTTGATTCATTAGAGGAAAACAAAAAATATTTTTATACAGGAAACAGATCAAAACGCAAAGCTAAAACTGTAAGAGCTCTGAAATAAAGCATAGGAGAAGATCTTGGTAACTTTGGGACAGGCACAGATTTCTTACACAGGACCAAAAAACCATGAACCACAAAGAAAATATTGATAAACTTAATAAAAATTAATAACTTCTGGTCTTTGACATTTACATTGGTAAAATGTAAAGGCAATTCATAGACTGTGAGAAAATATTTGCAAAACATATATCCTACAGAGGCTTGGTGTTTAAAATATATATCTTAGCAATTGCTGGGGTGAGGAAGAAACCACCCCCCTCCCCTTCTTTAGTTCTTACAGCTGGACTAGTAATAAAACTAGATTAATAGAAGGAAAATCAATTCAATATGTGTGCACAGGAAAATCACAATATGATGTTCAAAACATAAAGCAAATCTCAAATAAATAATGGAACAGGCAAATTTTTATACTTTTTCGACAAAGAAACAATAAATGTATGAGAAATTGGCAGGACAAAAAATTTTAGTGCTCATTAGAAAAGAACCTAAGCAAGGTTTAGGTATTCATTAATGAGGAATATAAACAAAGACATTCTCATGTGAAGGAAATCTAAAGGAATTAGTTGCCAGCAGACCTACCCTTAAAGAATGGCTAAAGGAAATTCTCTAACTAGAAAAGAAATTATAATACATAGAGGATGGAAGTTCAGGAAGGAAGACAAATTGATAGAGTGAGTGAAAGTTGGGATACATATAATAGAGAAATCATCTCCTTACATAAGATTTTAAGATCATGTTCTATGGTTAAAGCAAAAACTATAACCTCATCTGATGTGGGTTCAGTGTACATGAAGGAAATACTTAAGCTATTCATACAGGGTGGGACAAAAGTAGGTATACAGTTGTGAGTACACAAAACCCAGTTTATTTTTGTACTGTTATTTATTATTGTATTATCTTTCATATGAACAACTGTAAACTGACTTTTGCCCCACCCTGTATTTAAAAGGGAGGACAGGCCCTGGCTGGTTTGGCTCAGCAGTTGGAGGCTTGGCCAGGGGACCAATAGTTGCGGTTTTGATTCCAGTCAAGGGCATGTACCTCATTAGAGGTTCCTCCCCGGCCCTGGTCAGGTAATGCGGGAGGCAACCAGTCGATGTGTCTCTCTCATGTTGTTTCTCTCCCTACTATATCTGATCATAAATGGAAAAAATATCCTCGAGTGAAGATTTAAAAAATAAATAAAATAAAAGGGAGGACAGGAGGAGGAAAGATAGCTGAAGCCTAAGAAAGTTCCCACTGCTTGCTCCTGGCACAGGATGGGATTTGAGGCTAAATTGCAGAGAATTTGTCTTGAAAAACCACCTGAAAATAGCTGATTGGAAATACTGTGAGCAGGGAGTGTGGAGAGGGGACAGGAGAAGACGCAAAGTGGGTGAACAAACTCAGGCAGCTGTGCAGCTGGGAAGATGGAGGGATGGTGCAGCAGCACAGCTATTGCCTCTCCTATAAGCTACAGGAATCGTCCTCAGCACAAATCTCTTTAAACCACTCTGACTGGACCTGATACCCTGCAGAGCACAGTGCCATGGGGGAAGGGAAAGCAGCCCAGAACAACCACATACAAATGGTCAGCCCCAATGGGGATCCAACCTCAGGGCTAGGGGCTACCTGAGATGCCGCCCTTCAGGGCTTCAGACATGAGGCGGAGATGAGTCAGGGAAGTGATTCACATTGGCCTGCACCAGAGAACTGTGCAAGAGGGCAGGGAACCACACCCAAGGGGCTAGATGCAACATCGGAGCAAAATCTAGTGAACTCCAAAATAGCAGATTCAAGATATTTTGGTGGTTGTAATAGAGGTTTTGGTGTGTGCTTTTTTTTTTTAATTAATTAATTTTTGTTACAGATGTTTCTCCATTTTCCTCCACTGATTCCCTCCTCTCCCTCCCTCCCTCCAAGAACTGCCCCCAGCTTTGCTGTCCATGTTCATTGTTCATGCATACATGCATATAAGTTCTGTGGTATATCTCTCCCCACCACCCCCTCTTCTGGGGATTGTCACTCTGTACCCCACTTCCACAACTCTGGGACTACCCCATTCCTCAGACTGTTATGTTCATTATATTCCACAAATAAGTGAGATCGCATGATACTTGTCTTTCTCTGTTTGGCTTGTTTCACTTAGGATGATGCTTTGCAGGTCCCTCCATGTAGTATCAAAGGATAAGAGATCTTTCTTACAGCTATGTAGTACTCCATTGTGTATATGTACCACAGCTTTTTTATCCATTTGTCTACTGATGGACACTTGGGCTGTTTCCACATCTTAGCTATTGTAAATAGTGCTGCTACAAACATGGGGGTACATATACTATTTCAGATTGCTGTTTCAGGCTTCGTTGGGTATATTCCTAGAAGTGGGATCACTGGGTCAAATGGAAGTTTAATTTTTAATTTTTTGAGGTAACACCATATTGTTTTCCATAGTGGCTGCACCAGTCTACATTCCAACCAGCAGTGTACTAGAGTCCCCTTTTCTCCACACCCTCGCCAACACTTGTTGTTTGAACATTTGCTGACAAAGGCCATTCTGACAGGTGTGAGGTGATAACTCATTGTTGTTTTAATTTGCATCTCTCTGATGATTACTGATGATGAGCATTTCTTCATATGTTTCTTAGCCACTTGTATGTCCTGTTTGGAGAGGTGTCTATTTAGTTCCTCTACCCATTTTTAAATTGGGTTCTTTGTCTTCCTTTTGTTGAGTTGTATGAGCACTCTATATATATTGGAAATTAACCCTTTATCTTATATATCATTGGCAAATTTGCTCTCCCATACAGTGGGTAGCCTTTTCGTTTTGATGATTGTATATTTCACTGTGCAGAAGCTTTTGTGTTTGATGTAGTCCCATGTGTTCATTTTCTCCTTTATTTCTATTGCCTTAGGTGATGTATCAGTGAAAATACTGCTGCATATGATGTCTGAAATTTTGTTGCCTAAAGTTTCTTCCAGGATTTTTATGGACTCATTAGTCACATTAAAGTCTTTTATCCATTTTAAGTTTATTCTTGGGTAGGGTGTAAGTTGATGGTCTAGTTTCATTTTTCTGCATGTAGCTGTCCAATTTTCCCAACACCATTTATTAAAGAGGCTGTCCTTACTCCACTGTATGCTCTTGCCACCTTTTTCAAATATTAATTGAGCATATTGCCTAGGGTCCATCTCTGGGTTCTCTGTACTGGTCCACTGGTTTATATGCATGTTCTTGTGCCAGTACCAGGCTGTTTTGATTACAGTGGCTTTGTAGTATAACCTGAAATCTGGTAATGTGATCTCTCCAACTTTGTTCTTCTTTTTCAGGATTGCTGTGGCTATTGGTGGTATTTTTTGGTTCCATATGAACTTTTGAAGTACTTGTTCTAGTTCTGTGAAGTATGTCATTGGTATTTTGATGGGGATTGCATTGAATCTATAGATTGCTATGGATACTATGGACATTTTAATGATGTTAATTCTTCCAATCTATGAAGAGGGTATGTGCTTCCAATTTTTTATATCTTCCTCTATTTCTTTTTTTCAATGACCTGTAGTTTTCTGAGAATAGGTCCTTTATTTATTTGTTTAAGTTTATTCCTAGGAATCTTAATTTTTTTTTGCTGTAATGGTAAATGGGATTGTTTTCTTAGTTTCACTTTCTGTGAGTTCATCATTGGTGTATAAGAATGCCATCGATTTCTTGACGTTAATTTTGTATTCTGCTACTTTTCCAAATTCATTTATTAAGTCTAGTAAATTTTTGATGGAGTCTTTGGGGTTTTCTACGTATAGTATCATGTCATCTGCAAATAATGACAGTTTCACTTCCTCCTTTCCAATTTGGATCCCTTTTATTTTTTCTTTCTGTCTGATTGCTGTGGCTAAGTCTTCCAGTACTATGTTAAATAAGAGAGGTGAAAGTTGGCATCTTTGCCCTGTTCCTGTTCTTAAGGGAAATGCTTTTAGTTTTTGCCCATTGAGTATGATGTTGGTTGTAGGTCTTTCATATATGGCCTTTATTATGTCGAGATATGATCCCTCTATTCCCACATTGCTGAGCGTTTTTATCAGAAATGGATGCTGGATTTTGTCGAAGGCTTGTTCGGCATCTATTGATATGATCATGTGCTTTTTATTCTTCATTTTATTTATGTGGTGTATCACGTTTATTGATTTACGAATATTGTAACAGCCTTGCATCCCTGGGATGAATCCCACTTGGTCATGGTGAATAATTTTTTTGGTGTATTGCTGGATCCGATTTGCTAATATTTTGTTCAGGATTTTGACATCTATGTTCATTAGGGATATTGGCATGTAGTTTTCTTTCTTTGTAGAGTCTTTTTCTGGTTTTGGAATTAGAATTATGCTGGCTTCATAAATCGAGTTTGGAAGTCTTCCTGCTTCTTGAATTTTTTGAAATAGTTTGAGGAGAATGGGTGTTAGTTCTTCTTTGAATGTTCAGTAAAACTTCCCCGTGAAGTCATCCTGGTCTGGGCTTTTGTTTCCTGGGAGAGTCTTGATTACATCTTCAATTTCTTTTGTTGTTATTGGTATGTTCAAGTTTTCTATCTTTCTACAGATTAGTTTTGTGAGACTATGTGTTTCTGGAAATTTGTCTATTTTATTAGATTGTCAAATGTTTTGCCGTATAAATGTTCATAGTAGTTGTTAATGATCTTTTGTATTTCTGTGGTGTCAGTTGTTACTGCTCCTCTTTCATTTCTGATTTTGTGTATTTGGGTGCTCTCTGTTTGTTTCTTAATGAGTCTAGCTAAGAGTCCATCAATCTTGTTTATCTTTTCGAAAAACCAGCTCTTTGTTTCATTGGTCTTTTGAATTGGTTTTTTTTGGTCTCTACGTCGTTTATTTCTGCTCTGACCTTTACTATTTCCTTTCTTTTACTTGCTTTGGGGTTTTCTATTTGTTTGCTCTCCAGTTCTTTAAGTTGTGAGGTTAGATAGTCTATTAGAGATTTTGGGTTTTTTTTGAGGTAGGCCTGTAGTGCTATGTACTTCCCTCTCAGAACTGCTTTCGCTCCATCCCATAGATTTTGTGTTGTTGTGTCTTAATTTTTATTGGTTTCCAGGAAATTTTTAATTTCTTTTTGATCTCCTTGGTAACCCATGCATTGTTTAATAACATGCTATTTAGCTTCCATGTGTTCAAATGTCTTTGTATGTTATTCTTGTAATGATTTCTAGATTCATGCCATTGAGATCTTAGAAGATGCTTGATATGATTTCAGTCTTCTTGAACTTGTAGAGACTTAGTTTGTGCCCTAACATGTGGTCTATGTTTGAGAATGTCCCATGTGCACTTGAGAAGAATGTTAATTCTGTAGTTTTGCGGTGTAATTCTCTGTAGATATCTATTAAATTCATTTTGTGTAGTGCTTCATTTAGAGTCGCTGTTTCCTTGAACATTTTTTTGTCTAGAGGATCTATCCAGTGATGTCAGCGGGGTGTTGAAGTCCCCTGCTATGATTGCATTGCTATTGATTTCTCCTTTGAAGTCCTCCAGAAGATTTTTAATATATTTTGGTTCTCCTGTATTGGGTGCATATATATTTATCAAGGTTATATCTTCCTGTTGGATAGATCCTTTCAATATTATGTAGTGGCCTTCTTTGTCTCTAGTTATGGCCTTCATTTTGAAATCTATTTTATCAAATATGAGTATTGCTACCCCAGCTTTTTTTCCTTTCTGTTTGCTTGGAAGATTTTTTTCCATCCCTTCAATTTTAACCTACATGAGTCTTTTGTTGTGAGTCTCTTGTAAACACAATATAGATGAGTCATGCTTTCTTATCCAATCAGCTACTCTGTGTCTTTTTATGGGAGCATTCAATCCATTTACATTTAAGGTGATTATTGATATGTACTTATCTATTGCCATTTTTGTTTAGTGTGGTTCTATTTTTCTTCCCATGTCTCCTGCTAATTACAGCAGTCCTTTAACATTTCTTGCAGTGCTGGTTTGGAGCCAATGTATTTCCTTAGCCTTTTTTTGTCTGGGAAGCTCTTTATTTGACCTTCTATTTTAAATGATAACCTTGCCGGGTAGAGTAGTCTTGGATTCAGGTCTTTGTTTTTCATGACCTTAATTACTTCATGCCATTCCCTTCTGGCCTGTAGTGTTTCTTGTCAGAAGTCAGCTGAGAGCCTTATGGGGTTCCCTTTGTAGGTAACCTGTTGTTTATCTCTTGCTGCTTTTAGGATTCTCTCTTTGTCTTTAATTTTTGGCAGTTTGATTACTGTGTGTCTTGGTGTGGGCCTGTTTGGGTTCTTCTTCCTTGGGGCTCTCTGTGCTTCTTGAACTTGAATGCCTTCTTCCTTCACCAAATTAGGGAAGTTTTCTGTCACTATATCTTTGAATATATTCTCTAACCCTTGCTCATTTTCTTCTTCTTCAGGTACTCCTATGATGCAAATATTATTACAAATCCAGTTGTCCCACAGTTCTCTTAAGCTGTCTTTCTGTTTTTTAATTGTTCTTTTTAAAGTTATTTTTAATATATTTTTGTTACAGATGTTTTTCTTTTTTCCCCCATTCACAGCACCCTCCTTATTCCGCCCCCCCCCCCCACCGCTGCCCTGTCCCCAGCTTTATTGTCTGTGTTCATTGGTTATGCATACATGCATGTAAGTTCTGTGGTTTATCTCTTCCCCCACAACACCCCCTCCTCTGAGGCTTGTCAAACTGCACCCTATTTCCCCATCTCTGGGTTAATTTTGTTCAGCAGAATGTTTAGTTCATTATTTTCCACAGATAAGTAAGATCATGTGATACTTGTCTTTCTCTGCTTGGCATGTTTCACTTAGCATAATACTCTCCAGGTTCCTCCATGTCATCTCAAAGGATAAGAGATCTTTCTTTCTTACAGATGCATAGCCCTTCCTTGTGTACATGTACCACAGATTTTTTATCCACTCATGTACTGATGGGCACTTGGATTGTTTCCAGATCTTAGCAGTTGTAAATAATGCTGCTACAAACATGGGGGTACATATATTCTTTCTGATTGCTGTTTCAGGTTTCTTAGGTTATATTCCTAGAAGTGGGATCACTGGGCCAAATGGCAGTTCAACTTTAATTTTTTGTGGTAAAACCATAGTGTTTTTTTTAGTGGCTGCACCAGTCTGCATTCTTAGCAGTGTACTAGAGTCCTTTTTTGTTTTCTTTTTTTTTTTTAATTTTTAAAAAATATTTATTGTTGAATGTAAAATGTATTACAGATATTCCACATTTTTCTCCCATTGACCCCCCTCCTCTCCACTCCTGCCCCCCTCCCGCCTTTTCCCACACTATTTTCTGTGTCCATTGTTTATGCATATAAGTTCTGTTGTTTATTTCTTCCCACCCACCCAACTCCTTTCCCTTTGAGGTTTGTCAGTCTAGCAATGAATTTGTACTTCTTAATCTCTTCACCTTTTTCACCCATTCCCCCATCCCCCCTCCCATCTGGCAACCAACAAAATGTTCTCTGTATCTATGAGAATGTTTCTGTTCTACCTGTTCATTTTGTTTGTAGATTCCATTGTTGATAGATATGTATTCATTGCCAATTTGTTTGTTCATATACTTTATCTTTTTCTTCAAAAAGACCCTTCATCATTTCATATAATAATGGTTTGGTGGTGATGAACTCTTTTAACTTTTTCTTGTCTGGGAAAGTCTTTATATGGCCATTGATTCTAAATGACAGCTTTACGGGATAAAGTAATCTTGGTTGTAGGTTCTTGCTTTTCATCACTCTGAAGATTTCTTGCCACTGCCTTCTGGCCTGCAAAGTTTCTTTTGAGAAATCAGCTGACAACCTTATGGGAACTCCGTTGTAGGTAACTAGCTGCCTTTCTCTTGCTGCTTTTAAGATTCTCTCTTTGTCTTGAACCTTTGGCATTTTGATGATGATGTGTCTTGGTGTGGGCCTCTTGGGGTTCATCGTATTTGGGACTCTCTGTGCTTCCTGGACTTGTATGTCTGTTTCCTTCACCAAGTTAGGGAAGTTCTCTGCCATTATTGTTTCAAACAGGTTTTCGATTTCTTGTTCTCGCTCTTCTCCTTCTGGCACCCCCAAGATGCGAATGTTGGCATGCTTGAAGTTGTCCCAGCGGGTCCTTACACTGTCCTCATTTTTTTGGATTTTTTTTTTTCTTTTTGCTGTTCTGATTGGGCATATTTGCTTCCTTATATTCCAAATTGATGGTTTGCTTCTTGGATTTACATACTCTACTATTGAAGCTGTGTTAATTATTCTTTATTTCAGTTAATGCCTCCTTCAATTCTAACTGTGCATCCATGATTTCTGACTTGTCCTTTTTTATGCTCTTGAGGCCCTCACGAAGTTCGCTGAGGTTCTTACTCAGTTCATTGAGCATCCGTATGAGCAGTATTTTTAACTCAGCATCTGTAAGGTTGCTTATCTCCATTTCGCTTAGTTCTTTTCTTGAGGATTTGTTCTGTTCTTTCATTTGGGACCTGTTTCTTTGTCTCCACATTTTGGCTGCCTCCCTGTGTTTGTTTCTGTGTATTACTTAAGGAGAGGTATGGGGTTAGCTGAGACCAGATGCTGCTCGTTTGAAAGAATTTAGAAAAAACCTGAAGCAGGATTCAAGAGAGGCCAATCCTATGGTTAAGCAAGTGGCAACAGCTTGGGTGGGCCTGAAAGTTGGGTGGGGTGGGGTAGGGCCTCAGGGATTCACCAGGGCAGGGCTACCAGTGTGAGCCAGGTTGCTGGAGTCCCAGATATGGCTTCTGTCTGCTGCCCCAGGGAAGGGCTCAACAAAGGAACAAAGCCTCTGACAGCATGTTTGTCCCTGAGAACGGCCCCTCTCCAGCCCTCGCTCCAGTGCCAAATAGCTGAGTTCTTCCCTGTATGTCTCTAGCACCCCTTGAGCTGCCTCACCTCCACACTTAGAGGGAGTGAGTCTCATAAGTCCATGTGTGGGCCCTTTAAGAGGAGCTGCCTGGGGCTCCAGCTGCCTCAGCTTCCCTGAGCCTCAGTTCCCGCTGGTTTTTCCAGCCAGAAGTTATTGGGACTTCTCTTCCTGGCACTGGAACCCTGAGCAGGGCACCTGGTGTGGGACAAGGACCCCTCAGTCCTCAGGAAGGACCTTCCCAGCCGAGGTATCCTCCTGATTTTTATCCGCCACATGTGGGTGTGGACCCAGCCTGTCGCGCCACCACCGCCCCTCTTGCCTCCGCCCCTCCTACCAGTCTGGATGTGGCTGCTGCTTTAATTCCGTGGTTGTTGGACTTTCATTCAGCTTGATTTCAGGCAGTTTTGAATGATGGTTTTTCTGTAGTTTATGTGTAACTTTGATTTGGTTGTGGGAGGACGCGATACCGTGTTTACCTACACCACCATCTTGACCGGAAGTCTTAATCGTTTTTTTTTCCTTTTGGTTTTCTAATTGGTTGATTTTTTCTACCTTGTATTCTAATTCACTGATCTGGTCCTCAGATTCCTCTACTCTGCTTTTAGACCTTCCAATGTGTTTTTCATTTCTGATATGTCATTCTTCATTTCTTCTTGGTAGTTTTTATTTCCAACTGGTTGTGTTTCAACATTTCTATGTCTTTACTCATGGTGCTCATGTCCTTTCACATCCTGTTGATCTTCCTCAAGATCATGGCTCTGAATTCTAGTTCTGTTTACTTGCTTAACTGCACCTCGTTTATCTCATCTTTGGTAGAGGTCTCTTGTTCTTTCATTTGGCTTTTGTTTCTGTGTTTCACCATTTTGGCTATCACAGTGGGCTTTGGAGTCTGCCAAATTTTCCCTGTGGGTATTGGTGTTCTGCTGTTTGTGACTCCCTTTCCTGGGTTTGGATGAGGCAGGAAGGACCCACTTTAAACACCACTGTCAAGTCTTAACTTCCCCGGTTAGAGTTGCTAGCCCAGGGAATGGTAGTTATCTTGTAGCTTCTTAGCCTGGAGGCTATTAGTAGCACTCACCTGAAGAACCTTGGTTTCTGAGTTGACTGAAAAACTCCCTCAGTTGCTCAGTGTAAGAGGATTTCCCAAGGGTGGGGCAGATGCTGGTTGTTAATGGGCCTCAATTAGCATTCAATGGCCACCTGGTGGGGTTGAATATCCGAGGGAGTGGTCACCGCCTCTCCTCAGGGCCCTGGAAAGGAGTAAGATGACCACAGTCCTGCGTTGCTGTATTCAGCAAAAGCTCTGAGCACCCTCCAAATCCCGAGTGTCCCCACACAGTTCTAGTCCAGTCTGCCTTCCCTCTGCCAGAGCCCAAGGTGAGTGGCTGCTGCCAATTTAGCCTCTGTCCAGGCTCTATGCTGTGGAGCCACCTGGAACTTTAACTGGAGGGCGTTGCTCCCAGCTAAGGGCCGCCGAGTCTGCGGCACCAGCCTAGGGCGTAGCACCCAGCCAAGTTCTCAGGACCCAGCCAAGGGCGTAGCACCCAGCGGATGTGGCTGCAGGACCCAGCTGAGGCAGCTGCTGGTCCCAGCCGAAGCCACAGGACCCATCCGAGGGCACAGCTTCCAGCCGAGGCTGCTAGCCACAGCTGTGGTTGCAGGACCCAGCCAAGGCTGCTGGACCCACCCGAGGGTGTAGTACCCAGCTGAGGGTACAGCTTCCAGCCGAGGCGGCCGCTGGTCCCAGCTGAGGCCAGAGCAGGTCCCTGCCCTGGTCGCTGTGGAACGTGGGCTCCTGGCCCCCTCTCGCGTCCTCGCAAGCCTACCAGGATTGAGTCAGTGTCCCTGGTTATATGGTCCTCCAAGCTGCCTTTCGGTTGCCCCTTCCTGATGATTTGTCTTTATTTTCGTTGTAATTCCAGTTTGGCCCTCGAAGATGGTCTGTGTAGCTTCCTTTCACTCCACCGCCATTTTTTTCTCTCTCTGCTGTGTGCTTTTTTTTAATTTTTATTTTTAATTCAAATTCCTCCAGTTTTTACTTTCCTGTTCTATATTTTATTTAATTTAGCATTATTATTTTCTAAAATTAGCATTATTATTTCAGTCATTATTCCTACCTTTTATTTTTTATACTTACCCTATTTCTGGTCTCTGCCTTTTTACTTTTATATTCTTTCTTTTTTTCTCACTCTCCTAAATCTTTTGGTCTAATGCCTTCTAGTATTCTGTGTGTGTGTGTGTGTGTGTGTGTGTGTGTGTGTGTTTTGTTTGTTTATCTTTTAATCTCTTTGTTGAGGCTGGTGCTTTTATCATTGTTGATGCTGATATTTTTTTCAGGAGTTTTTTGGTTAGGTCTGGTTTTGCCTTGCCTACTTTACTTGCACATATATTTTTCTGTCTCTTCTAATTCTTTTGGTCTCACACCTTCTAGTATTCTTCATGAATGTGTGTTTGTGTTATTGCTTTATTTGTCTTTTAACTACTTTGTTGAGGCAGCTGCATTTATTATTGTTGATGCTGATATTTTGGGGGGATTATTTTTGTTTTGGCCTAGTTTTGCTTTGTTTTGTTCTGTCAGCCCCTATGTAACAATTGGCATGACAGGGTTGGGGTTGAGATTCCCCATCAACAACCCTGAAAGATGAGCCCAGTGATAAATAGACAACAGCAATCAAGACCCAAATTCAGCAGAAGAGCCCACATAACCCACACAAAGGCCATTTCTAGACGACCCAGCTCAGAAGATCAAGGAGAAAACTGCACTGAATCCCACAAGAAGGTCACCATACTCAAACTGGGAGTCATAGGAGACTTATACACACCAACCTGCCTATGAATACCAGTGAACCTCACCTGGTCTCAAACTACTAGAATGCTAAAATGGTGAGACAAAAAAAAATCCCCAAAAAAGAAAAGGAAGAATCACCAGAAAAGAAAATAAATATAACAAAGGCAAGCAGTTTGTCAGATAAAGAATTCAAAGCAATGTTTTTAAGGGTGCTCAAACAATTTACTGAGAATTACAAGCACCTTAATAAGAATTGGAAAGAGCTCAGTGGGAACTACACCAGCATAAAAAAGAGGTAGAAGCTATGAATAAAAATCAAGTGGAAATGAAGAATGACATAGCTAATATGAAAAATACCCTGCAAGGATTTAATAGTATACTAGAAGAAGCTGAAGTCAAAATTACTGAATTATAAGACAAGGTAGAAAAAAGTACTCAGTTAGAGCAGCAGATGGGAAAAAAAATTAAAAACAGGAAGAGTTTAAGGGAGATTTGGGACAATATGAAATGTAACAACATTCATATCATAGGAGTAGCAGAAAGAGATGACTCTGAGAAAGGAATAGAGAACCTGTTTGAAGAAATAATGACAGTCTGGCTGGTGTGGCTCAGTGGTTGAGCATTGACACATGCACCAAGGGGTCGCCAGTTTAATTCCCCATCAGGGCCTATGCCCAGGTTGTAGGACCGATCTCCAGTGGAGGACATGCAGGAGCCGGCCAATCAATGTTCTCACTCATCGATGTTTCTATCTCTCTCTCCCTCTCCCATTCTCTCTCTCTAAAATCAATAAAGAAAAAAAATAAAAACATTAGTGAAGAAATAATGACAAAATACTTCCCTAACATGGTGAAGGAAAAAGTCACACAAGTCCAAGAAACAGAGAGTCCAAACAAGATGAACCCCAGAAGACTCACACCTATACACATCATAATTAAAATGGCAAATGTTAAAGACAAACAATGAATTTTAAAGGCAGAAAGAGAGGGGCAGAAAGTTACCTACAAGGGTACTCTCATTAGACTACCAGCTGATTTCTCAATAGAAGCATGGCAGGCCTGAAGGGAGTGGGAGGAGGTATACAAAGTAATGAAAAGCAAAGGACTGAATTCAAGACTACTCTGTCCTGCCCTGGCCAGTTTGGCTCAGTGGCTAGACCATCAGCCCACAGACTGAGGCATTGTGTGTTCAATTCCAGTAAACAGCATGTGTCTCAGTTACAATTCAGTCCTTGGCCCTGGTCGGGTGGTGTGAGAGGCAGCCAATCAACATGTCTCTCTCACATCGAAGTCTCTCTCTCTCTCTCTCTCTCTCTCTCTCTCTCTCTGAAGATAAATGGAAAAATATCCTTTGGTGAGGATTAAAAAAAAAAAAAAAAGACTACTCTATTCTGCAAGGCTATCATTCAAAATTGAAGGTAAAATAAAGTTTGTAGACAAGAAAAGGCTAAAGGAAATAAATACCACCAAATCAGCACTGCAAGAAATGATAAAGGGACTGTTGTAGGAAAAAGAGGAAATAGAGGCGGGGGGTGGGCAGGCTTAAATAATAAAAATGGCAGCAAATAAGAACCTATCAATAATAATCACAAATGTAAATGGCTTAAATGCCCCAATCAAAAGACACCAAGTAGCTGAATGGATAAGAAACCATGACTCAGATATATACTGTCTACAAGAGACCCAACTCAGAAGAAAAGACTCACACATGGACGGAGCAAAGATGGCAGTGAGCAGGACCTGAGGGAGGGTGAGTGTGTGAGAGAGCAAGCTAGTGTGTGAGAGAATGTCAGTGGACGTGAAGGTGGGCGACCAAACCTAAGCAGTGCAGAGACGTGGAGCAGAAGGTTCCTGTGCTGTGGACAAGAGGAGCCAGCTACCATGGTAAGTGGCTCTTCAGGGCAAAATTCCCTGTGTCACAGGGAGGTCCCACCATTTTAGAAGATCCCGGGTCTTCCCTGGGAGGATGCAGTGGGAGCAGCTAGGGCCCAGCAACCTGAGCCCACCAGTACACCTAGCACCATCACACCAGTGGACACTCTGTGTCAACACAGACAAGTACACACTAGTGGAGCTGCCAAGGTGCCAGTTGCAGAAGCCATGGACAGCCGGGAGCCCAGCACCATTCCCCACAGTAGCAGCCAGATCAGAGTCGAGATATACCCCCAGCAACAGAGGCTGGGGAGCAGACATCCATCCCCAGGCAACAAAAGCACAGACCAGCAGCTGAGACTCATCCCCAAAAACTATAGCAAAGGCTAAGAAGGAGTTGAGTCCCAAGGGGCAGCAGCATTCTCCAGCCACCAATGGCAGGACCTGAGGCTCCACAGAGGCCTGTGCAACCCAGCGGCCCAAAAGAGTGATGGGAAGCCAGAGCCTGAGAGGGACTGGTGCGATCCAGCTACCTGCCTGCAAGACCTGCAGGGTGCATGGGCAACAGAGAGGCCTGTGCAACACAGCAGGGACTGTGCAATCCAGTTACCCTTGAGACATGCTGGGTGCTGAAACACCAGAGAGGCCAGTGCAACCCAGGAGCCCATAAGATAGGATTAGAGCCACGTCTCAAAAGGGACTGTGCGATCCAGTTACCCACACGACCTGCAAGATTCAGGGGCACCAGAAAAGCCTGTGTGACCAAGCGGCACACAAGATAGGCATAGAGGATGTGAAAATGGCACCAGAGTAAATGGAAGCTACACAGATGATCTCCCAGGACCAAACGGGAAGTACAACTAAAATAAAGACAAATCTTAGGAAAAAATCAACAGAAAAGCATCAGGACAGGACCATATAACAAGAGACACTGGTAGGATCTGCAGAGGTGCAAGAGGGTGGCATGCTGGAAGCCCATGGACAGCAGTTGTCTTAGCTGTAAGCAGCAACATCGGGGTTAAATTAACAACCCTGCTCCACAGCACAGACAGCTTGGGTAGAGTGCTAAAATAGCCACAGCCACTCACCAGGGGCTCTGGAAGAAGGAGGGCAGACTATGCTGGAACTCTGTGGGATACATGGAATTTAGAAGACACTGAAGAGTTATTTGCTGAGTTGCGGACACAAACCACTATGGCCAGTGTGCTCCTTCCCAGAACTGAGAAAAAAGTAGCAGCTCCTCCCCCAAAGATTCAGCCTTTTACAGGTGAGGCAAAAATGCAAATTGAGACTCATTAAACACCAGCCTCTATCCCACCCTGTGGAAATCCTGTTATGCAGAACACCAGGGCTACATTCCAAGGAACTGAGTAACTGAGACTACTAGCCTTCAGAAAGAAGCTAGAGGATAATTGAACCTTTCCTGGGCTTGCAAATCTACTCAGAAAAATAAGACTTGACAGTGGTGTTTAACATCGGCCCACCTAGGCTCATACAAACCCAGTAGAGGAAGCCAAAAACAGGAGAACACCAACACCCACAGGAAGAATTTAGCAGGCTCCGAAACCCAGTGAGATACCCAAAATGGTGAAACAAAGAAACAAATTATAAATGAAAGAAAAGGAGAACTCTATTAAGATGAGGTAACTAAAATGCAGTTAACCAAACTACCAGAGATAGAGTACAGAGCCATGATCTTGAGAAACTCAACAGCATGAGTAGGGACCTCAGCACCATGAGTGAACATATAGAAACAATGAAAACCAACCAAGTGAAAATGAAGAATGACATAGCAGAAATTAAGAACAAACTGAAAGGACTAACCAGCAGACTAGAGGAAGCTGAGGACCAGATCAGTAAATAGAAAATAGGGTAGGAAAAAAAAACAACCAATCAGAAAACCAAAAGGAAAAAAAAAAAAAAACACAATAAGAATGCTTAGGAGAACTGTGGGACAACTGGAAACATAATAACATTCACATGATAGGAGTCTCCAAAGAGGAATAAAATGGGCAAGGGTTAGAGAATGTATTTAAAGAAATAGTGACAGAAAACTTTCCTAACTTGGGGAAGAAAGAAGGTATTCAAGTTCAAAAAGCACAGAGAGCCCCAAGTAAGAAGAACCCAAACAAGCCCACACCAACACACATAGTAATTTAAATGACAAAAATAAAGACAAAGAGAGAATCCTAAAGGAAACAAGAGATAAGCATCAGGTTACCTACAAAGGAAACCCCATAAGGCTCTCAGCTGAATTCTCAACAGAATCACTACAGGCCAGAAGGAAATGGCATGAAGTAATCAAGGTCATGAAAAACAAGGATCTGAATTTAAGACTACTCTATCCAGCAAGTTTATCATTCAAAATAGAAGGGCAAATAGAGAGCTTTCCAGACAAAAAAAGAAGGTAAGGGAATATATTAACACCAAACAAGCACTACAAGATATGCTAATATTATATTAGCATATTAGCATATAATATTATATATTATATTATATATTATGTATATATAGTAATTAATAAAAGAAATAGGAAGAAAAATATAAACACACTAAACAAAAATGACAATAAATAAGTACATATCAATTATCACCTTAAATGTGAATGGTTTGAATGCTCCAATAAAAAGACACAAAGTACCTGACTGGATAAGAAAGCATGACTCACATATACGTTGTTTACAAAGACCAACTTCACAGCAAAAGACTGACATAGGTTGAAAGTGAAGGGATGGAAAAAATATTTCAAGCAAACAGAAAGAAAAAAAAAAAAAAAAAAGCTGAGATAGGAATACTCATATATGATAACGTAGATTTTAAAATGAAGGCCATAACTAGAGACAAAGAAGGCCACTACATAATATTGAAAGGATCTATCCCACAGAAAGATAATACTTCGGTAAACATATATGCACACAATATAGAAGCACAAACATATATTAAAAATCTTCTGCATGACTTCAAAGAAAAAACAACAGCAATACAATCATACCAGGGGACTTAAACACCCCACTGACATCACTGAATAGATCATCTAGAAAAAAAAATTAAGAAGAAAACACATACTTTAAATGAAACGCTAGATCAAATGGATTTCATAGATATCTACAGAGAATTACACCCCCAAACTGCAGAAATTACATTTTTCTCAAGTGCACACGGGACATTCTCAAAGATAGACCATGCGATAGGGAACAAACTAAAACTCTACAAGTTCAAGAAGATTGAAATCATATTAAACATCTTCTCAGATCACAATGACTTGCAAGTAGAAATGAATTGAAACAATAACATGCAAAGACATTTGAACACAAGGAGGCTAAATAGCATGTTATTGAACAATAAAAGGCTTACCATGGAGATCAAGGAAGAAATTTAAAAATTCCTGAAAACCAATGAAAATGAGCACACAACAACACAAAATCTAGGGGATGCAGCAAAACCAGTTCTGAGAGGGAAGTTCATAGCGCTACAGTCCTACCTCAAGAAGTAGCCCTGGCCGGTTTGGCTCAGCAGTTCGAGCGTCAGCCTGCGGTCCACAGAGACCCGGGTTCGGTTCCCGCTAAGGGCATGTACCTTGGCTGCAGTTTGTCCCCAGCCCTGGTTGGATCGTGTGGGTGGCAGCCACTCGATGTGTCCCTTTCACATCGATGTTTCTCTCTCTTCCTCTCTCTCCTTCCCGCTCTATCTGAGTGAAAAATGGAAAAATGTCCTCGGGTGAGGATTAAAAAAAAAAAAGAAGCAAGAAAAATTCCTAATAGACTATCTAACCTCACAACTTAAAGAAATTCAAAGCAACCAAAAAGAAAACCCCAGAGCAAGTAGAAGAAGGGAAATAGTAAAGATCAGAGCAAAAATAAGTGACATGGAGATCAAAACAACAATTCCAAGGATCAATGAAACAAAGAGCTTGGTCTTTGAAAAAATAAACAAGATTGATGGACCCTTAGCTAGATTCACCAAGAAACAAAGAAGAGACCCCAAATACACAAAATCAGAAATGAAAGAAAAGAAATAATAACTGACACCACAGAAATACAAAGAATAGCTAACAAATATTATAAACAATTATATAACAACAAATTCAACAATATAAGTGAAATGGACAAATTTCTAGAAAAACATAGTCTCCCAAAACTGAACTGGCAAGAAATAGAAAATTTGAAAAGACCAATAACAACAAAGGAAATTGAAGGTGTAAACAAGACTCCCAGCAAAGAACAGCCCAGGTCCAGACAGCTTCATGGGGGAATATTACCTAACGTTGAAAGAAGAACTAATATCCATTCTCCTCAACCAACTTCAAAAAGTTCAAGAAGAAGGAAGACTTCCAAACTCGTTTTATGAGGCCAGCATAATTCTAATTCCAAAACCAGAAAAAGACACTACAAAAAAAAGAAAACTACAGTTCAATTTCCCTGATGAACACAGATGCCAAAATCCTAAGCGAAATACTAGCAATTCGAATCCAGCAATATATCAAAAAAATTATTCACCATGACCAAGTGGGATTCGTCCCAGGGATGCAAGGCTGGTACAATATTTGCAAATCAATAAATGTGATACACAACATAAATAAAATGAAGAATAAAAACCACATGATCATATCAATAGATGCTAAAATATCCAGCATCCATTTCTTATAAAAACACTAGGCAATGTGAAAATAGAGGGATCATATCTCGACATAATAAAGGCCATATATGAAAGACCTACAGCCAATGTTATACTCAATGGGCAAAAACTAAAAGCATTTCCCTTAAGAACAGTAAAAAGACAGGGATGCCCACTTTCACCACTCCAATTTAACATGGTACTGGAAGTCTTATCCATAGCAATCAGACAAGAAGAAAAAATAAAATGGATTCAAATTGGAAATGAGTAAGTGAAACTGTCATTATTCTCAGATGAAATAATACTATATGTAGAAAACCCCAAAGACAACATCAACAATTTACTAGACTTAATAAATGAATTTGGCAAAGTAGCTGGATACCAAATTAACGTCCAGAAATAGATGGCATTCTTATGCACCAATGATGAAGTCACAGAGAGAGAAACTAAAAAATCAATCCTATTTATTATCACAGTAAAAAAATTAAGATACCTAGGAATAAACTTAACCAAAGAAATAAAGGACTTATTCGCAGAAAACTACAGGTCATCAAAAAAAAAAAAGAGAGGAAGATATTAAAAAGTGGAAGCACATACCTTGTTCATGGATTGGAAGAATTATCATTATTAAAATGTCCATACTACCCAATGCAATCTATAGATTCAGTGCAATCCCCATCAAAATACCAACCACATACTTTATAGAACTAGAGCAAATACTTCAAAAGTTTATATGGAACCAAAAATGTTCCCAAATAGCCATACCAATTTTGAAAAAGAATAATAAAGTTAGAGGGATCACATTTCCAGATTTCAGGTTGTATTACAAAGCCACTGTAATCAAAACAGACTGTTACAGGAACAAGAACAGGTAGATAGATAAATGGAGCAGAATAGAGAACCCTGAAATGGACCCAAAACAATACGCTCAATCAATATTTGACAAAGTGTGCAAGAGCATACACTGGAGTAAAGACAGCCTCTTTAATAAATGGTGTTGGGAAATTTGAACAGCTACATGCAAAAAAAAAAATTTTTAAAATGAAACTAGACCATCAACTTACACCATACACAAGAATAAACCAAAGTGAATAAAACACTTAAATGTGACTCATGAATCCATGAAAATCCTAGGAGAAAATGTAGGCAACAAAATTTCAGACACCATACGTAGCAGAATTTTCAGATACATCACCTAAGGCAACAGAAACAAAGAAGAAAATAGACACATGGGATTACATCAAACTCAAAGGCTTCTGCACAGCAAATAAAACAACCATAAAAATGGAAAGGCAACCCACTTAATGGGAGAGCATAATTGCAAATAATACATCAGACAAGGAGTTAATTTTCAATATATATAGAGTGCTCATACAACTCCACAAAAGGAAGACAAAGAACCCAATTAAAAAATGGGCAGAGAAACTAAATAGACATTTCTCCAAACAGGACATAGAAATGGCTAAAAGACATATGAAGAAATGCTCAACATCACTAATCATCAGAGAGATACAAATTAAAACGACAGTAAGGTATCACTTCACACTTGTCAAAATGGTCTTCATCAAGAATTCATTGACCAACAAGTGTTGGCAAAGGTGTGGCAAAAAGGGGACTGTAGTACACTGCTGGTGGGAATGCAGACTGGTGCAGCCACTATGGAAAACAATATGGTGTTACGTCAAAAAATTAAAAATTGAACTTCCATTTGACCCAGTGATCCCACTTCTAGGAATATACCCTAAGAAGCCCAAAACACTAATCAGAAAGAATATATGTACCCCCATGTTCGCAGCAGCATTACTCACAATAGCTAATATCTGGAAATAGCCCAAATGTCCATCAGTAGATGAATGGATAAAAATGCTGTGGTACATATACACAATGGAGTACTATGCAGCTGTAAGACAGACAATTTCATATCCTTTGAGATGACATGGAGGGACCTGGAAAGTATTATCCTAAGTGAAACAAGCCAAGCAGAGAAAGACAAGTATTATATTATCTCACTTATTTGTGAAATATAATGAACATAACAGTCTGAGGAATGGGGTAGTCCCAGAGACGTGGAAGTGGTGTACAGACTGACAATCCCCAGAAGAGGGGGTTTGGGGAGAGATAAACCACAGAACTTATATGCATGTATGCATGAACAATAGACATGAACAGCAAAGCTGGTGACAGGGCGGGGAGGGGGGAGGGTGGTATCTGTGGGGGAAAAAAGAAGAAACATCTGTAACAAAAAATAATTAATTAATTAATTAATTTTTTAAAAGACTCACATAATATGAAAAAGAAGAAATTACAATGTTTTTTCCATGCAAAACAAAGTAAAAAAAAAAAAAAAGCTGGGTGAGCAATACTCATATCTGATCAAAATAGACTTCAAATTGATTGTCATAACACGAGACAAAGAAGGCCACTACATAATATGCAAAGGGTTGATCCAACAAGCTGATATAACCCTGGTAAACATATATGCACTGAATATAGGAGCACCAAAATATATTAAAAATCTTCTGGAGGACTTCAAGGATGAGATATACAGCAACACAATCATATTAGGGGACCTTAATGCCCCACTGACATCACTGGATAGATCTAGACTTAAAATTAACATAGAAACAGAGACCCTAAATGATGCACGAGATCATGTGGATTTAGTTGACATTTACAGAACATTTCATTCCAGAGCTGCAGAATACACATTCTTCTCAAGTGCACATGGGACATTTTCAAAGAGAGACCACATTTTAGGACACAAACTAAGTCTCTACAAGTTCAAGAAGATTGAAATATATCAATCAGGTTGTCAAATCATAGTGGCATGAGACTAAAAATCAATTACAATAAAAACACTCAAAAACATTTAAAAAATGAAAGCTAAATAGCATGTTATTAAATAATGAGACGGTTACCAATGCAATAAAGGAAGAAATAAAAAAAACTTCCTCGAAACTAATGAAATTGAACACACAAGAACACAAAACATATGGGACATGCGAAAGCAGTACTGAGAGGGAAATTCACAGCACTATCAGCCTACCACAAGAAATAAGAAAAATGTATAATAAACTAACCTACAACTTAAAATTTAGAGAAATAGCCCTGGCTGGTTTTGCTCAGCGGTTAGAGCATTGGCCTTCAGTCCTGAGAGACCCAGGATCAGTTCCCTCTAAGGGCATATACCTCGGTTGCAGTTCGTCCCCGGCCCTGGTAGGGTTGTGCGGGTGGCAGCCACTCGATGTGACCCTTTCACATCGATGTTTCTCTCTCTCTTCCTCTTGTTTCCTTCCACTCTATCTGAAAAAAATATGGAAAAAAATGTCCTCGGGTGAGGATAAAAAAAAATAGTGAAAGAACAAAAGGAAAATGCAGAGTTAGTACAAGGAAGAAAATATTAAAGATCATACTAAAAATAAATGACAGGAGAATAAAGAAAATAAAGAAGATCAATGAAACCAAGAGCTGGTTTTTTGGTAAGATGAACAAAAACCATCAAACTTTAGACAGGCTCACCAAGAAGCAAAAAGAGAGAACACTAATCAGAAATGAAAAAGCTGAAGTAACAACTGACAGCACAGAACAATAGACATGGACAACAAAGCTGGGGATAGGGTGAAGAGGGAGGGGGAGGGGGAATCAGTGGGGGGGAAAAGGAGAAACATCTGTAATAGAAATGAATAAATCAAAATAATGATAAACAAAAATAGGTAAATAAAAAAAGTACTATGCTGATCTTTAAAAAAAATAAATACAAAGGATTGTAAGAGAATACTATGAACAATAATATGCCAACAAATCAAGCAACCTAGGCAAAATGGACAAATTCCTAGAAACATACAATCTTCCAAAACACAACCAGGAAGAGTCAGAAAACCTAAACAGACCACTCACAACTAAGGAAATAGAAGCAGTAATCAATAAATTCTCAGCAAAGAAAAGCCCTGGTCCAGAGCGCTTCAGAGGGGAGTTTAATCAAACGTTCAAAGAACTAACATCAGACTCCAAAATGGCAGCAGAGTGAATGGAAGCTACACAGACCATCTCCCAGGATCAATCTGGAATTACAACAAAAATAAGAACAATTCATCAAGAAAAAGCAACAGAAAAGCAGCTTTGAGAACCATATAACTAGGGACTCTGACGCAACCTTGGAAGGACTGCAGTGACATGAGAGGGAGGCTAAAAGACCATGGTTAGCAGCAACCTTAACTGTGAGCAGGATCCTTGGGGGTACACTCCCAAGCAGCTCCACAGCACAGAGCAGAGACAGAAGCTAAAACACCACAGCCACTCACCTTGGGCTCTGGATAAGGGAGGGCAGACTGGACTGGAACTGTGTGGGGACACTCAGGATTTGGAGGGTGCTCAAAGCTTTTGCTGAGTTGCAGCCACACAGGAAGGTGGCCATCTTACTCCTTCCCAGGGCTCTAGGGAGAGGTGGTGGCCCTCCCTTGGAGATTCAACGCCACCCGGTGGCCATTAAAATGCTAATTGAGGACCATTAACAACCAGCATCTGCCCCACCTTCACAAAACGCCCTTAGGCAGAACACCTGAGGGAGTATTTCATTCAACAGAGAGCCAAGGCTATTCAAGTAACTGCTACTCATAGCCTCCAGGCAAAAAGATAGAGGATAACTGTACCATTCCAGGGCTGGAAACCCTAACCAGGAAAGTAAGACTTGACAGTGGTTTTTAACGTGGGTCCTTCCTGGCTGATCCAAACCCAGGAGAGGAAGCCACAAACAGCAGAACACCAACACCCACAGGAAAAATTAGGCAGGCTCTAAAGCCCACTGTGATAGCCAAATTGGTGAAGCACAGAAACAAAAGTGAAATGAAAGAACAAGAGACCTCTACCGAAAATGAGATAAATGAGATGCAATTAAGCAAGTTAACAGAATTAGAATTCAGAGCCATGATCTTGAGGAAGATCAAGAGCATGTGTAAGGACATGTACACCAAGAGTAAAGACTTAGAAATGTTGAAAATCAACCAGGTGGAAATTAAAAACCACCAAGAAGAAATGAAGAATGACATATCAGAATAAAGAACAGAACACATTGGAAGGTCTAAACAGCATAGTAGAAAAAGCTGATAACTGGAACAGTGAATTAGAAGACAGAATAGAAAAAAATCAATCAATCAGAAAATCAAAAGGAAAAAACAATTAACAAACAGGAAGACAGCATAAGAAAACTATGAAAAAACTGGAAACCTAATAATATTCGCATCATAGGAGTTCCCAAAGAAGAAAAAAATGAGCAATGGTTAGAGACTATATTTGAAGAAATAGTGACAGAAAAATTCCCTAACTTGGTGAAAGAAGACGGCATTCAAGTTCAAGAAGCACAGAGAGCCCCAAGTAAGAACCCAAACAGGCCCATACCAAGACACATAGTAATCAAAATGCCAATAATTGAAGACAAAGAGATAATCCTAAAAGCAGCAAGAGAGAAGCAACAGGTTACCTACAAAGGAAACCCCATAAGGCTCTCAGCTGACTTCTCAAAACAAACACTACAGGCCAGAAGGGATTGGAATGAAGTAGTCAAGGTCATGAAAAACAAGGATCTGAATCCAAGATTACTCTATCCAGCAAGGCAATCATTCAAAACAGAAGGTCAAATAAAGAGCTTCCCAGACAAAAAAAAAAAAAAAAAAAGGCTAAGAGAATACATGAGCACCAAACCAGCACTACAAAAATGTTAAAAGGACTGCTCTTATTAGCAGGAGAGAAAAGAAGAAAAATATTACCACACTAAACAAACATGGCAATAAATAAGTACATATCAATAATCACCTTAAGTATAAATGGATTGAATACTCCAATAAAATGACACGGAGTAGCAGATTGGATAAGAAAGCATAACTCATATATATGTTGTTTACAAGAAAACCACCTCACAACAAAATACTCACATGGGTTGAAAGTGAAGGGATGGAAAAAAACTCTTTCAAGCAAATGGAAAAGGAAAAAAACCTGGGGTAGCAATACTCATATTAGATAAAATAGATTTCAAAATGAAGGCCATAACTGGAGACAAAGAAGGCCATTACATAATATTGAAAGGAAGATATAACCTTGATAAACATATATGGACCCAATATAGGAGCACCAAAATATATTTAAAATCTTCTGGGAAGTTTCAAAGGAGAAATCGATAGCAATACAATTAAAGCAGGGGACTTCAACACCCTGCTGACATCACTGGATAAATCCTCTAGACAAAAAAATCGCAAAAAAAAACCAAAAAAAAAAACAGAGACTCTAAATGAAGCACTTGAACAAATGGATTTAATAGATATCTACAGAGAATTACACCCCAAAACTGCAGAATTCACATTCTTCTCAAGTGCACATGGGACATTCTCAAAGATAGACCACATATTAGGACACAAATTAAGTCTCTACAAGGTCAAGAAGATTGAAATCATATCAAGCATCTTCCCAGCTCAAAATGGCATGAAACTAGAAATCAATTGCAACAAGAACATGCAAACACATTTGAACACGTGGAGGCTAAATAACATGTTATTAAACAATAAATGGGTTACTGAGGAAATCAAAGAATAAATTAAAAACTTTCTGAAAACAAATGAAAATGAACACACAAAAACACAAAATCTATGGGATACAGCAAAAGCAGTTCTAACAAGGAAGTTCATAGCACTGCAGGCCAAATGCAAGAAACAAGAAAAATTTCTAATAGACTATCTAACCTCACAACTTAAAGAAATACAAAGCAAACAAAAAGGAAACCCAGAGCAAATAGAAGAAAGGAAATAGTAAAAATAAAAGAAGAAATAAATGATATAGAGTAAAAAAAAAAAAAAAAAAAAACAATTCAAAAGATCAAGAAAACAAAGAGGTGGTTTTTCGAAAAGATAAACAAGATTGATGGACCCTCAGCTAGACACACCAAAACCAAAGAGAGAGAACCCAAATACACAAAATCATCAATGAAAGACGGGAAGTAAAAACTGACACTACAGAAATATAGAAGGTGCCCTGGCCAGTTTGGCACAGCAGTTAGAGCGTTGGACAGCGGTCTGGAGAGACCAGGGTTTGGTTCCCGCTAAGGACACGTACATTGGTTGCAGTTAATCCCTAGCCCTGATTGGGTCATGTGGGTGGCAACCACTCGATGTGTCCCTTTCACATCGATGTTTCTCTCTCTCTCTCTCTCCCTCCCACTCTATCTGAACAAAATATCAAAAAATGTACTTGGGTGAGGATAAAAAAAATAATAATACAGAAGATCATTAACAACTACTATGAACAATTATAAGGCAACAAATTCGACCATGTAAGTGAAATGGACAAATTTCTAGAAACACATAGTCTCACAAAACTGGACTGGGAAGACATAGAAAACTTGAACAAATGAATAACAACAAAAGAAATTGAAGATGTAATCAAGACTCTCCCAGCAAACAAAAGCCCAGTCCTGGACGGCCTCATGGGGAATATTACCAAATATTCATAGATGAACTAATACTTATTTTCCTCAAACTGATTCAAAAAATTCAAGAAGATAGAGGACATCCAAACTTCTTTTATGAGGCCAGCATAATTCTAATTTCAAAACCAGAAAAAGACACTACAAAAAAAGAAAACTACAGGCCAATTTCCCTGATGAACATAGACACCAAAATCCTGATCAAAATACGAGCAAATCGATACAGCAATACATCAAAAAATTATTCACCATGACCAAGTGGGATTTATTCCAGGGATGCAAGGCTGGTACAATATTCACAAATCAATAAACGTGATACACCACGTAAACAAAATGAAGAATCAAAACCACATAATCATATTAACAGATGCCAAAAAAGCCTTCAACAAAATCCAGCATCCATTTCTGATAAAAACGCTGAGCAATATGAGAATAGAGAGATTATATTTTGACATAATAAAGCCCATATATGAAAGACCTACAGCCAACATCATACTCAATAGGCAAAAACTTAAAGCATTTCCCTTAAGAACAGGAACAGGACAAAAATGCCCACTTTTTCCACTCTTATTTAAAAGAGTACTGGAAGGAGGGAAAAATGGTGGCGGAGTGAACAGAAGCTACACAGACCGTCTCCCAGAACCAAACTGGAATTACAACTATAACACAGACAAATTGATGGGAAAAAGCAACAGAAAAGCAGCTTGTGAGGACCATACAATGAGGGACACTGACTCCATCCCGGTAGGCTTGCGAAGGCACAAGATGGGGGCTGGGAGCCCACGGTCAGCAGCTCCGCAGTGGCCTTAGCTGGGAGCAGAACCCCCGGGTTACACTCCCAAGTGGCTCCAGAGTGCAGAGCCAGGACAGAGGCTAAAAAAGCCACAGCCACTCACCTTGGGCTCCAGCAGAGGAAGGGCAGACTGGACTGGAACTGTGTCGGGACACTCGGGATTTGGAGGGCACTCAGAGCTTTTGCTGAGTGCAGCCACGCAGGACAATGGGCATATTGCTCCATCCCAGGGCTCTGAGGAGAGGCAGCAGTCCCTCCCTCAGAGATCCAACCCCACCTGTGGGCCATTAAAGTGCTAATTGAGGCTCATTAACAACCGGCATCTGCCCCACCCTTGGGAAATCCACTTGTGCTGAGCACCTGAGGGAGCTCTTCAATCAACTGACAACCCAAAACTCATCAAGTAACCTAGACTGCTAGCCTCCAGGCAAAAAGCTAGAGGATAACAGTACCTTTCCTGGGCTGGCAACTTTAACCAGGAAACTGAGACTTGACAGTGGTGTTTAACGTGGGTCCTCCCTCGCTCATCTAAACACAGGAGAGGGAGCCACAAACAGCAGAACACCAACACCCACAGGGAAAACTTGACAGGCTCCAAAGCCCACTGTGATAGCCAAAATGGTGAAACATAAAAACAGAAGCCAAATGAAAGAGGAAGAGACCTCCACCGAAGATGAGATCAATGTGGAGCAATTAGGCATGTTAACAGAGCTAGAATTCAGAGCCATGATCTTGAGGAAGCTGAACAACATGAATAAGGACATAGAGACACTGAAAATAAGGCAATTGGAAATTAAAAACCATCAGGAAGAGATAAAAAAATGACATATCAGAAATGAAGAACACATTGGAAGGTTTAAAAAGCAGAATAAAGGAAGCTGAGGACCAGATCAGTGATTTAGAAGACAGGGTAGAACAAATCAACCAATCAGAAAAACAAAAGGAAAAAACAATTAAAAAACAGGAAGACAGCTTAAGAGAACTATGGGACAACTGGAAACGTCATAATATTCGCACCATAGGAGTACCCGAAGAAGAAGAAAATGAGCAAGGGATAGAGAATATATTAAAAAAAAAAAAATAGTGACAGAAAACTTCTCTAATTTGGTGAAGGAAGAAGGCATTCAAGTTCAAGAAGCACAGAGAGTCCCAAGTAAGAAGAACCCAAACAGGCCCACACCAAGACACATAGTAATTAAAATGCCACAAATTAAAGACAAAGAGAGAATCCTAAAAGCAGCAAGAGATAAGCAACAGGGTACCTACAAAGGAAACCCCATAAGGCTCTCAGCTGACTTCTCACAAGAAACACTACAGGCCAGAAGGGAATGGTATGAAGTAATCAATGTCATGAAAAACAAGAATCTGAATCCAAGACTACTCTACCCAGCAAGGCTATCATTCAAAACAGAAGGTCAAATAAAGAGCTTCCCAGACAAAAAAAAGTCTAAGGGAATACATTAGCACCAAACCAATACTGCAAGAAATGTTAAAAGGACTACTCTAATTAGCAGTAGAAATGGGAAGAAAAATAGAACCACACTAAACGAAAATGGCAATAAATAAGTACATATCAAAAATCACCTTAAACGTAAATGGATAGAATGCTCCCATAAAAAGACACAGAGTAGCTGATTGGATAAGAAAGCATGACTCACCCTGGCCGGTTTGGCTCAGAGGTTAAAGCGTCGGCCTGCGGTCCGGAGAGACCCGGGTTCGGTTCCCGCTAAGGCACTGACTTCGGTTGCAGTTTGTCCCCAGCCCTGGTTGGTTGCGCGGGTGGCAGCCACTCGATGTGTCCCTTCACGTTGATGTTTCTCTCTCTCTCTCTCTTCCTCTCTCTCCCTCCCACTCTATCTGTACAAAAAATGGAAAAAATATCCTCAGGTGAGGATAAAAAAAAAGGAGAAAGCATGACTCATCTATATGTTGTTTACAAGAGAACGACCTCACAACAAAAGACTCACATAGGTTGAAAGTGAAGGGATGGAAAGAAATTTTCCAAGCAAATGGAAAGCAAAAAAAAGCTGGGGTAGCAATTCTCATATTTGATAAAATAGATTTCAAAATGAAGACCATAACTAGAGACAAAGAAGCCCACTACATAATATTGAAAGGATCTATCCAACAGGAAGATACAACCTTCATAAAAATATATGCACCCAATATAGGAGCACCAAAATATATTAAAAATCTTCTGGAGGACTTCCAAGGAGAAATCGACAATACAATCATATTGTATTGTTTATGTGGTGGGACTTCAACACCCCTTGACAACACTGGATAGATCCTCTAGGCAAAAAATTAGCAAGGAAACAGAGACTCTAAATGAAGCACTAGACCAAATGGATTTAATAGATATCTACAGAGAATTACACAAAAAACTACAGAATACACAGTCTTCTCAAGTGCACATGGGACATTCTCAAAGATAGGACACAAACTAAATCTCTACAAGTTGAAGAAGATTGAAATCATATCAAGCATCTTCTCAGATCACAATGGCATGAAACTAGAAATCAATTGCAACAAGAACATGCAAAGACATTTCAACACATGGAGGCTAAATAGCATGTTATTAAACAATGAATGGGACACCGAGGAGATCAAGGAAGAAATAAAAAACTTCCTGGAAACCAATGAAAATGAACACACAACAACACAAAATCTGTGGGATGCAGCGAAAGCAGTTCTGAGAGGGAAGTTTATAGCACTACAGGCCTACCTCAAAAAACAAGAAAAATTTCTAATTAACTGTCTAACCTAACAACTTAAAGAATTAGAAAGCAAACAAAAAGAAAACCCCAGAGCAAGTAGAAGGAAGGAAATAGTAAAGATCAGAGCAGAAATAAATGACATAGCGACCAAAAAAACAATTCAAAGGATCAATGAAACAAAGAGCTGGTTTTTCGAAAAGATAAACAAGATTGATGGACCCTTAGCTAGACTCACCAAGAAACAAAGAGAGAGAAACCAAATACACAAAATCAGAAATGAAAGAGGAGAAGTAACAACCAACACCACGGAAATACAAAAGATCGTTAACAACTACTATGAACAACTATATGGCAACAAATTCGACAATCAAAGCGAAATGGACAAATTTCTAGAAACACAGTCTCCCAAAACTATTCCCGAAAGAGATAGAAAACTTGAACAGACCAATAACAACTAAGGAAATTGAAGAGGTAATCAAGACTCTCCCAGCAAACAAAAGCCCAGGCCCAGATGGCTTCACGGGGGAGTTTTACCGAACATTCAAAAAAGAACTAACACCCATTCTCCTCAAACTATTTCAAAAAATTCAAGAAGAAGGAAGACTTCCAAACACGTTCTGTGAGGCCAGCATAATTCTAATTCCAAAACCAGAAAAAGACACTACGAAGAAAGAAAACTACAGGCCAATATCCCTGATGAACATAGACGCCAAAATCCTGAACAAAATATTAGCAAATCGGATCCAGAAATACATCAAAAAATTATTCACCATGACCAAGTGGGATTCATTCCAGGGATGCAAGGCTGGTACAATATTCGCAAATCAATAAACGTGATACACCACATAAACAAAATGAAGAATAAAAACCACATGATCATATCAATAGATACTGAAAAGCATTCGACAAAATCCAGCATCCATTTCTGATAAAAACGCTCAGCAATGTAGAAATAGAGAGATCATATCTAGACATAATAAAGGCCATATATGAAAGACCTATAGCCAACATCATACTCAATGGACAGAAAATGAAACATTTCCATTAAGAACAGGAACAAGACAGGGATGTCCACTTTCGCCACTCTTATTTAACATTGTACTGGAAGTCTTAGCCACAGCAATCAGACAGGAAGAAAAAATAAAAGGGATCCAAACTGGAAAGGAGGAAGTGAAACTGTCATTATTTGCAGATGACATGATATTGTACATAGAAAACCCTAAAGACTCCATCAAAAATCTATTAGACTTAATAAATGAATTTGGCAAAGTAGCAGGATACAAAATTAACGTCAAGAAATCGACGGCATTCTTGTACATCAGTGATGAACTCACAGAAAGAGAAACTGAAAAAAAATCCCATTTACCATCGCGCCAAAAAAATTACGATACCTAGGAATAAACTTAACCAAAGAAGTAAAGGACCTATTTGCAGAAAACTACAGGTCATTGAAAAAAGAAATAGAGGAAGATATAAAAAAGTGGAAGCACATACCCTGTTCATGGTTTGGAAGAATTAACATCATTAAAATGTCCATACCACCCAAAGCAATCTATAGATTCAATGCAATCCCCATCAAAATACCAACGACATATTTCATAGAACTAGAACAAATACTTCAAAAGTTCATATGGAACCAAAAAAGACCCCGAATAGCCACAGTAATCTTGAAAAAGAAGAACAAAGTAGGTGGGATCACAATACCAGATATCAGGTTATACTACAAAGCGACTGTAACCAAAACAGCCTGGTACTGGCAAAATAACAGGCATATAGACCAGTGGAACAGAACTGAAAACCCAGAAATGGACCCAAGGCAATACGCTCAATTAAAATTTGACAAAGGTGGCAAGAGCATACAGTGGAGTAAAGACAGCCTCTTTAATAAATGGTGTTGGGAAAATTGGACAGCTACATGCAAAAAAATGAAACTAGACCATCAACTTACACCATACACAAAAATAAACTCAAAATGGATATAAGACTTAAATGTGACCCGTGAATCCATAAAAATTCTAGAAGAAAATTTAGGCAACAAAATTTCGGACAGCATACGGAGCAGAATTTTCACTGATACATCACCTAAGGCAACAGAAATAAAGGAGAAAATGAACAGATGGGACTACATCAAACTAAAAAGCTTCTGCACAGCAAAAGAAACAATCATCAAAATGGAAAGGCAACCCACTGTATGGGAGAACATCATTGCCAATGATGTATCAGATAAGGGGTTAATTTCCAAAATATATAGAGTACTCATACAACTCAACAAAAGGAAGACAAAGAACCCAATTCAAATTGGGCAGAGGATCTGAATAGACACCTCTCCAAACAGGACATACAAATGGCCAAAAGACATATGAAGAAATGTTCAACATCACTAATCATCAGAGAGATGCAAATTAAAACAACAATGAGGTATCACCTCACACCTGTGAGAATGGCCGCCATCAACAAATCATCAAACAACAAGTGTTAGTGTGGGTATGGAGAAAAGGGGACTCTAATACACTGCTGGTGGGAATGCAGACTGGTGCAGCCGCTATGGAAAACAATATGGTGCTACCTCAAAAAATTAAAAATTGAACTTCCATTTGACCCAGTGATCCCACTGCTGGGAATATACACTAAGAAGCCTGAAACACCAATCAGGAAGAATATATGTACCCCCATGTTCATAGCAGCACTATTTACAATAGCTAAGATCTGGAAACAGCCCAAGTGTCCACCAGTAGACGAATGGATAAAAAAGCTGTGGTACATATACACAATGGAGTACTTTGCAGTGGTAAGAAAGAAAGATCTCTTATCCTTTGAGACGACATGGAGGGACCTGGAAAGTATTATCCTATGTGAAAGAAGCCACGCAGAAAAAGACAAATACTACATGATCTCACTTATATACGGAATATAATGAACATAACAGTCTGAGGAATACAGTAGACCCAGACACATGGAAGTAGGGCACAGACTGACATCCGTCAGAAGAGGGGATGGGGGGTTGGGGGGTGGGAAGAGATAAACCACAGAACTTATATGCATGTATGCATGACTAATGGACCTAGACAACTAAGCCTGGGACGGGGCGGAGGTGGGGTGGGGTGGGGGGTGCCAATGGGGTAAAAAGGTAAAATATCTGTGACAAAAAAATAAATAAAAATTCATAAAAAAAAATATTAAGATATCAAGGAATAAACTTAACCAAAGAAGTAAAGTACCTATTTGCAGAAAACTATAGGACATTGATAAAAGAAATAGAGGAAGATATAAAAAAGTAGAAGCACATACCTTGTTCATGGATTGGAAGTATTAACATCATTAAAATGTCCATACTACCCAAATCAATTTATAGATTCAATGCAATTCAAATCAAATTCCAGGGACATTCTTCACAAAAACAGAACAAATACTTAAAAATTCATATGGCACCAAAAAAGATCTCGAATAGCCACAACAATCTTGAAGAAGAAGAATAACTTAGGAGGGATCACATTACCAGATTTCAGGTTATACTACAAAGCACCTGTAATCAAAACAGCCTGGTACTGGCACCAGAACAGGCATATGGAGCAGTGGAACAGAACTGAAAACCCAGAAATGGTCCCAAGGCAATATGCTCAATTAATATTTACAGAGGTGGCAAGAGCATACAATGGAGGAAAGAGAGCCTCTTTAATAAATGGTGTTGGGAAAATTGGACAGCGACATGCAATAAAATTGAAACTAGACCATTAACTTACACTATACACAAGACTAAACTCAAAATGTATTAAAGAGTTTAATGTGACTCATAAATTTATAAAAATCCAAGAAACCGTAGGCAACAAAATTTCAGACATCATACACAGCAGAATTTTTATTGATATATCACCTAAGTAAACAGAAACAAAGGAGAAAATGAACACATGGAATGACATCAAACTCAAAAGCTTCTGCACAGCAAAAGATATAATCATCAAAATGGAAAGGCAACCCACTCTATGGGAGAACATAATTGCCAATGATACATCACACAAGGGATTAAATTCCAATATATATATGTAGAGTGCTCATACAACTCAACAAAAGGAAGACAAAGAACCCAATTAAAAATTGGGCAGAGAAACTAAATAGACACCTCTCCAAATAGGACATACAAATGTCTAAGAGACATAGGAAGAAATGCTCAACATCACTAATCATCAGAGAGATGCAAATTGAAACAACAATAAGGTATGACCTCACACCTGTCAGAATGGCCGCCATCAAGAAATCATCAAACAACAAGTGTTGGTGAGGGTGTGGAGAAAAGGAGACTCTAGTACACTGATGGTGGTGATGCAGACTGGTAAAGCCACTATGAAAAACAATATGGTGTTACCTCAAAAAATTAAAAATTAAACTTCCATTTGACCAAGTGATCCCACTACTTGTAATATACCCTAAGAAGCTTGAAGCACCAATCAGAAAGAATATATACACCCCGATGTTTGTAGCAGCACTATTTACAATAGCTAAGATCTGGAAACAGCCTAAATGTCCATCAGTAGATGAATAGATAAAAATGCTGTGGTACATATACACAATGGAGTACTATGCAGCTGTAAGAAAGATAGATCTCTTATTTTTTGAGACGACATGGAGGGACCTGGAAAGTATTATCCTAAGCAAAACAAACCAAACAGAGGAAGACAAGTATCATAGGATCTCACTTATTTGTGGAATATAATGAACATAACAGTCTGAAGAATGGGGTAGTCCCAGAGACATGGAAGTGTGGTACAGACTGACAGTCCCCAGAAAAGGGGTTTGGGGGAGAGATAAACCACAGAACTTACATGCATGTGTGAATGAACAATGGATATTGACAACAAAGCTGGAGAGAGGGTGGTTAGGGTGGGGGAGGGGAAATCAGTGGGAAAAAAATAAACATCTGTAACAAAAATTAATTAATTAAATAAAAATATAAATAAATAAAAATTAAACAACAGCAATATAAAAAAATCAATAAATCATTTACCAAGGAGATCAAGGAAGAAATTAAAAACTTTCTGGAAACCAATGAAAATGAACAAACAACAAAACAAAATCTATGGCATGCAGAGAAAGCAGTTCGAACAAGGAAGTTCATAGCACTACAGGCCTACCTCAAGAAGCAAGAAAAATTTCTAATAGATTATCTCACATCACAACTTAAAGAACTATAAAGCAAACAAAAATAAAATCTCAGAGGAAGTAGAAGAAAGGAAAAAGGAAAAGTCAGAACAGAAATAAATATCATAAAGACAAAAAAAACCCACAAAAAACAACTTCAAGAATCCATGAAACAAAGAGCTGGTTTTTCAAAAAGATAAACAAAATTGATGGACCCTTAGCTAGACTCACCAAGAAACAAAGAGAGAGAACCCAAATACACAAAATCAGAAATGAAAGCGGAGAAGTAAAAACTGAAAACACAGAAATAGAAAAGATCATTAACAAATATTATGAACAAGTATATTGTAACAAATTAGACGATCTAAGCAAATTGAACATATTTTTAGAAACACATAGTCACCCAAAACTGGACCGGGAATAGATAGAAAACATGAACAGTCCAATAACAACTAAGGAAACTGAAGAGGTAATCAAGACTCTCCCAGCAAACAAAAGCTGAGCCCGGATAGCTTCGTGGGTGTTTTTACCAAACATTCATAAAAGAACTAACACCCATTCTTTTCAAACTAGTTAAAAAAAATCCAAGAAGAAGGAAAACTTCCAAACTTGATTTATGAGGCTAGCATAATCCTAATTCCAAAACCAGAAATAGACACTATAAAGAAAGAAAACTACAGGACAATATCCCTATTGAACATAGATGCTAAAATCCTGAACAAAATATTAACAACTTGGATCCAGCAATACATCAAAAAAATTATACACCATGACCAAGTGAGATTCATCGCAGGGATGCAAGGCTGGTACAATATTCAAAAATCTATAAATGTGATACCCCACACAAACAAAATGAAAGATAAAAATTATATGATCATATCAATAGATGCTGAAAAGGCATTAGACAAAATCCAGCATCCATTTCTGATAAAAACGCTCAGCAATCTGAAAATAAAGGTGTAAGGTAGCCAGGCGCCGACGGTGGGAGGTGGGAAGAAACTGAAGAGCCAAACAGCTGAATAAGCAGAAATCAGGCTTTATTGGGTACACTCCCGGCGGGTTCACAGCCTCTGGGGGTAGAGTCCTAGAAGCCGTGCCCGATGCTGGGGTTTGTGATTTTTATATCTGCGCCTATGGCAGCGGGAATTTGTTGTTAGGGTTAGGTCCTGAGGGGCTATGCATGGGAGACCCTGGAATGTGAGTCTATTGTCCCGGGGCAAACAGTTCCCGGAGAATAGGACAGGAGTTGATCTATGAGTTCGGGGCAAACAGTTCCTGAAACAGGGTGGGAGTTTAGGTCGGGTAAGTGAGGTAATGGCTGATTAGTTTGCCTGGCGCCAGTTCCCAGGCTATCGGACATTCCCGACTCTGTGATATAGGAATAGGGGCCAGGTCGTCTTTCTGATTACTTCCTGCTGGATGGGGGCGGCGTCAGAGAATGGGGGGGGCCCTGAGTCGGTGTGGTCCGAGTCCGGGGGACTGGTCAAAGGCTGGTAATGTTGTAGCATCATTTGGTGGACCTCTGTTGTCCGTGTGAGCTGTGCAAATCCGTCCTGAATAAAGTGAAGAAAACAGGGGGCAATTAGCAGTATAATTATTATGATGATCATTGGGCTGAGGAGGGGGAGGAGTAAAGAGTACATGGAGGAATTCCACCAGGAGGCGGTGTCTACTGAGAACTTTTGTTTTTTAAGTTCTAAACTTAGCTTGTGGAGGGTTTCAGTGGGGGTTTCTACCAAACCTGATTTGTTGATATAATAGCAACATTCTTCCCCAAGAAAGAGACAGGTTCCTCTGTGTTTCGCTGTGAGGAGGTCAAGGGCCCTTCGATTCTGCATCAACAGCTGGGCCAGGGAGGTGATCTGCCTCTGGAGAGAAGCTAGGGACTCAGCCGAGCTGTCAATAGCAATCTGAAATTGAGATTCTAAGCGTTCTGAGGTGACTAATGAGTGTGCCAGGGCACCCCCTCCCAGTCCAGCAGCGACAGCCGAGGCTGAGAGGGAGAGTCCTACTAAAAGGGGTAAAAAGATTGCCCGCTTTTGTTTCGGGTTGTAATATATGTATTTTTGTTGGAATTCAGCAGGTGTATAGACCATGAGTTGGGGGTTAGGGTGACAGGCAGGCAGAGAAGAGTGGGATCCAAGGGGGTCAAGAGGGTTTTTGATAAGGTATGATTACACCAGAAGAAATAGCCTTTAGGGGCAGTTAAGTTGAAAGTGGGAGATTGTATGACATTGCAAAGGTTGGATGAACTGTTACTGTAACAAAAGGGAATTTGAGAGAGATCAGGAGGCATATATAGGGCTACATTGGCAAGAGGAGTCATAAGTTTTGGTGCGGTGGATATCCCGGAGCAGTTGAGAGCAGTGGGATAAGGGACCACAGTCAGAGGAGGTTTTCCTAAGGTTGCACACATTAAACAAGATGAAAGGTTGCCTGCCCCAGTGAGATTGGCTGGTATTAGAGCCCCCTGGAGGAGAGAGAGCCATGAAAATGGGGAGGTTTGGGCAGCTAATTGTCTGGTGAGTAGGGATTCCTGGGTCTGGATGTCATCGTGGACTCCACCAGTAAGTTGAACTAGGGTTTGCCAGACATAAATATGGGAAGATGGCATATGGGAGTACCTGGAGGAGTACACGGCTCCCCTCTGAAGGGTCGTCTATTTGGAGTCAGTCGGATCAGAAATAATGAGGGAGAAGGACTGTGTGCGGTTCATGGTGCGGCAATAGAGGGAGATTCCTGATGAGGATCGGGGGGTATTGGGCCTCTGGGCTGCATGAATGTTGCAGCTGCTCCATTGACATCCCATGCAGGGATGCCAGGGGCTGGAGGGGGACTGGCAGTAAGTAGGCTGATCCTGAAGGAAACAGATCACGGGAGCCCATTGGTTCTGTGTGAAAGGGTTTTTGAAATCAGTGAAATTTAGGAAGAGAGGGCTTTTGCATCCCGTGGATGGGCAGTCGGCGGTAGTGAGTAGCCATTCCTGGGTATAGTGTCCCTCTGGATTTCGACAGATTTTAACAAATCCAGTTGTGGAATTTTCTGTGAGATAAAATCTCCAGACAAAGGTCTTAGTCTGGGGTCCTGCGTTTGAGTCTGAGAGACAGAGGACCAATAGGAGTAGCGGTCCAAGGGGGGTCATCCTGAGGGATGGCCTTTTTTATTCTGGAGAGGTGAACCCACGTGGAGATGCCCAGGACCTTTACTGCTGATGGGGTGGTTAGGATGATCATATAGGGTCCTTCCCACTTAGGAGCAAGGGGCTTTGGGGAAAGGGTCTTTATAAAAACCTGGTCCCCTGAGGTGACCCGCTCTGTTGTTCCTGCCCCGGGGCTGGGCTCAGGAAGGGTCGAGTTAGCATGTTCCTGAAGGAGGGAGTGGAGAAGGGAGAGATAGGGTAGGTATGAAGCCAGAGGAGGCGGGTGTGATGGGGATGGGGCCGACAGGAAGAAAGGTCGGCCGTAGAGGAGTTCAAAGAAGCTCAGTTAGGAAGGCCCCCTCGGGGCAGCCCTTAGGTGGGTCAGAGCCAAGGGGAGAAGAGTGGGCCAAGACTGCGGAGCTCTAGGCTGAGTTTGGTCATATGTTCTTTGATGAGCCCATTGGCCCTTTCAACTTTACCAGATGACTGAGGGTGGTAGGCCACATGTAGTCTCCACTGTATGTCAAGGGAGGTGGAGACAGCTTCTGTGACCTTGGAGATGAAGGCGGGCCCGTTGTCTGACTGGATGGAGGTAGGCAGGCCAAAGCGAGGGATGATGTCCTGGACCAGGTAGTCAGCTACAGTCCCCGCAGTTTCTGAGGTGGTGGGAAAGGCCTCAATCCATCCTGAAAATGTATCAACCATAGTTAAAAGATATTTAAGATTTTTGTGTCTGGGCATGTGGGTAAAATTGACCTGCCAGTCCTGTCCGGGGAGATGGCCCTGCATCTGGTGAAGTGGGCGACAGTTGTGGCAGGCCCCCTGGCTGTTTGTCCTGGAACAGGTAGAGCAGGAGGAATGGATGGCTTGAATGGTTGGCTGGAGGCGATTGGGGTGGAAGGGGGGAGAGAGGAAATGGTAAAGAGCCTTAGGTCCAATATGTAGGGACTTGTGGATGTCAGAGATTATCTGGTATCTCTGAGAATCTGGGAGGATGAGGAGGTTGTCCTTGAATGCCCATCCATCCTTGAGCTGGATCTCTGGGGAAGGTCTTGTTCTGTGGAGGAATATTGTAGTCTGTATGTTTTTGAGAGAAAGCATATAGCAGAGGTAGGGTGTTCACGCGCTATGGAGCGAGCTGTCTCATCTGCGAAGGCATTTCCCTTAGCAATAGCGGAATTGGAGGTCTGGTGGCCCTTGCAATGCATAATGGCCACCCGTGAAGGGAGTTGAATGGCCTGAATGAGCCTAGAAATGAGTGTGCCATTGAGAACAGGAATTCCCTTGGTCGTGAGGAAGCCTCGTTCCTTCCAAATCATACAGTGGGAGCGTGCGATGAGAAAGGCATATTTGGAGTCTGTGTATATGTTGACTGTCTTATTTTTGGCCCAGATGAGGGCCCGGGTCAGGGTGACTTGTTTGGCCTGTTGTGAGGTGGTCCCTAAGGGGAGGCTGTTAGCTTCTATGACCCAGGTGTCAGAGACGATGGCATAGGCGGCCCACCGGGGCCCCAGCAGTTCGGAGATTGAGCTGCCATCTATGTAAAGGGTAGATTGGGCTTCTGGCAGGGGATGGGCCATTAGGTCGGGTCGGGGAGATTTAGATTGCTCTAAGATTTTGAGGCAGGAGTGTGTAGAGATGGGCAGGTCAGAGACAGGAAGGAGGGTAGCTGGATTAAGAGGGCTACAGTTGGAGAGGGTGATAGAGGGGTTTTCTATAAAGAGGAGGTGGTACAGCTGGAGTCGGGAGGGCCCAAGATGGGCCAGAGCCTGGTGTGAGAGAAGGCCCGTAAGGCGATGGGGGGAGAAGACCTGTAATGGTTGTTGGAGGTTGATTTTCAGAGCCTCGGTGGTGAGATCGGCTGCAGCTGCAAGAACTCAGAGACAGGGTTGCCATTCGCGAACCATGGGGTCTAACTCTCTGGAGAGATAGGCTACCGGGACCAGAGTTGGACCCATCGGTTGGGCTAAGACTCCGAGAGCTAAGTGGTGTCTCTCCTCAGTATATAGGACGAAGGGTTGTGAGGGATTAGGTAAGGCCAGGGCCGAGGCTGAGCAGAGGGCCTTCAGGAGGGCTGAGAAGCCCCAGTGAACACCTTCGGGGGATGTCAAGGGCCCCTTGGGGGTTTCTTTGGCCGCCAGATAGAGGGGTTTGGCTAGAAGGGCAAAGCCTGGGACCCAGTGGCGAAAGAAGCCTACCAGTCCCAGAAATGACTGGATTTCAGCCGCCGAGTTAGGGGGCTGTAGGCCCCGAAGAGCCTGTAGCCTGTCGGTGGTAATGACTCAATGGGTTGGGGTGACTAGGAGGCCAAGGTAAGTGACAGATGAGGTGGCTATTTGTGCCTTCTTGGCGGATACCCGATATCCCTTGTTGCAAAGGAAATTCAGTAGGAGGGTGGTGGCTGTGAGGCAATCGGCCTTGGGTGGTGAGCAGATCAGAAGATTATCTACATATTATAAAAGGGTGGAGGGAGTTAAATTGCAAGCAAGTAGGTCTGCAGCTAATGTTTGCCCAAATAGGTGAGGACTGTCCCTTGGGGGAGGACCGTCCAGGTCAGTTGTTGAGCGGTATTGGAAACAGGATCCTCCCAGGTAAAGGCAAATAGGAAGTGAGAATCCGGGTGGAGGGGTATAGTGAAGAAGGCATCCTTGAAGTCAAGGACCGAAAAATGGGTGGTGGTAGGGGGAATGTGAGAGAGAAGGGTGTAGGGATTAGGGACTACTGGGGAAATGGGGACGACCGCCGAGTTGATGATGTGGAGGTCCTGAACAAGGCGGTACAGTCCTGAGGCCTTTTTAACGGGGAGAATGGGAGTATTACAAGGTGAATTGGTGGGGATCAGGAGGCCTTGTGTCCTAAGCCTGGTGATGATGGGCAGGAGTCCCATCCTATGAGCGTGTGAGATGGGGAATTGCGGGCGGTTAAGAAAAGAAGATGGGTCTTTGAGTTTAATTAAAACAGGAGTGTGGTGGGAAGCAATGGTGGGGGTATCCGTGTCCCAGACCTCGGGGTGGACTCCAGGTAGGAGCTGGACTTTGGGGTCTGGGTTGGGCTCAAGGTCGGGGCCTGGCACCAGTGCCAGCAAGAATGAGAGGGAGAGAATGAGAGGCTTGCCTGGAGTTTGGACAGAATGTCTCTCCCTAGGAGAGGGACTGGACATGAGGGCATGACTAGGAAGGAGTGGGAGAACAGGTGACCCTCAAATAGGCAGTTAAGGAGGGTCGTCCGCTGTGGGGTTGAGGGTGATCCGTCAATTCCTATGACCGAGACCTGGGAAGGAAACGTAAAGCCCGAATGAGAGGGAAGGACAGAGTAGGTAGCCCCCATGTCTACCAAAAAGGAGACAGACTTACCTGCTACCTGGAGCGTGACCCTGGGCTCGGCGAGGGTAACCAGAGTCGAAGAGCCAGGGCCCCCTCAGTTGTCCATTAGCCCCAGCAGTTCTAGGGCCGGGAACGTCTGGTTCTCAGTCCCCCCACATTGAGGTGCCAAGGGCTGAGCCAATGTCAGGCAGTCCAACTTCCAGTGGCCCATTTGTTTGCATTGAGGGCAAGGCTTGGTGGGGGGCCTAGGCTGCGAACAGGCCTTTGCCCAGTGGCCTTCCTTTCCGCATTTGAAACAGGCGCCCGGGGGCGTGCGCTGTCCTCCTTTGGAGGTCAGTCTTTTTGCTGGTTCCCCTGCCAGCCAGAGGACCACTATCAAGGCTTGGGTCTGGAGGCTAACTTTCTGTTGCAGCTGCTCCTGCCAGGCTGCTTCAGCCATCTCCTCCTGGGAGTTAAAAACTTTAAAAGCCATTTTTACCAGGTCTTGGATGGGAGTCTCAGGGCCCTCTTCAGCCTTTTTTAGTTTTTTTTTCTGATATCTGGAGCAGACTGAGAGATAAAGTGAGATGCTAGGATTGTGGCCCCATTGCAGGACCCCGGGTCTAGGCGGGTATAGCGAACCAGGGCCTCCTGCAGGCGGTTGAGAAAAAGGGCCAAGTTCTCTTTGGGGAGCTGGGTAATTTCTCTCAATTTGTCATAGTTAACTACCTTATTGGAGACTGCGTCCATACCCCGAAGGAGGTATCGGAGCATGAGGTTCCGGCGCAGAATATTAGATCCAGGGCCGGCCTGATAGTTCCATACAGGATCGTCCTGGGGAACTGCTTCATTGCTGAGGGGGACAGTATTGTCTACCAGGTGGGCTCTGTCTGCCTGCCTCCTGGCGGCAGAGAGGATACGCTCGTGTTCCTCAGGGGTAAGAGTGGAGGTGCAAATTACTTTGATGTCATGCCATGTCAGGTCATAAGTCTGGGACAGGTATCGGAATTCTCTGATGTAGGTTGAGGGGTCAGCTGAGAAGGATCCTAACCACTTTTTGATCTGAGAGAGGTCCTGGAGGGAGAAGGGGACATGTACCTGCACCAGTCCTTCTGCCTCAGCCACCTCACAGAGAGGGGTCAGGATAGCAGGTGGGGATTGGGGAGTGTGAGATCGGGTATGGGCTGCTATGGGAGAGCCAAGGGGGTCAGCGGGAGGTGGGGCAGCAGGAGCCGGGTCAGGACCAGGGGGATCTTTTCTGAGGAGGGTTGGGGGAGGCGATAGGTGATCAGGGAGGTCATAGGGCAGAGAGTAAGGAGGGGGGTCTATAGGAGGTGCCTTTGGAGGAGGGGAAGTCTGGGCTAGGGGAATCTGGAGAGTGGAGCAGTGTGAGCAAAGGTCCCAAAAAGCCTGAATGTATGGGATCTCATAGTCCTTTCCGGTCCACCGGCAAAAATTGGCCAGGTCCCGGAGGACGTTAAAGTCAAAAGTACCCGTAGGCGGCCAGTGAGACTGGTTGTCTTGGGTGTATTGAGGCCAAGTGACCTGGGACAAGAAGATGAGTTTCTTCTTGTGGAGGGTCTGAGAGTATCCCAATTTGGAGAAATTTATAAGAAGACATCCCAAAGGAGTCTTAGGGTCTATTTTGGATTCGGAATTCCCCATAATTTAGTGGCCTTCCGGACCCCTAAGTGTCGGAGGAGAAAGGGTATGAGGGAGGCGTCCCTTCCAGATACCCATCTCCGGACAGTGATAGTGGGGTGAGTGAAAGGTGTCCCTTTCAATCAGGCCCCCTATATAGACTCCAGGAGTTGTGAGGGGAGGGCTCTCAGCTAGGCCGAGTCTAGGATGAGAGACCTGGGTGGGGACACAGGGGTCCAGCAGGAAGGGAAAGGGATCAAATTACTTACGGTTGCAAGCCGTATCTGCAGGGAGCTCAGAATTCAAAGCGGTGGAGGGTGGCACAAGGCAGGGAGAGAGAGAGGGGGGACCCTCTCCTCAGCCTGCAGGGACCGAGGCGGGTCCTCTCCTGGGTTTCGGCACCAGATGTAAGGTAGCCAGGCGCCGCCGGTGGGAGGTGGGAAGAAACTGAAGAGCCAAACAGCCGAATAAGCAGAAATCAGGCTTTATTGGGTACACTCCCGGCGGGTTCACAGACTCCGGGGGTCGAGTCCTAGAAGCCACGCCCGATGCTGGGGTTTGTGATTTTTATATCTGCGCCTATGACAGTGGGAATTTGTTGTTAGGGTTAGGTCCTGAGGGGCTATGCATGGGAGACCCTGGAATGTGAGTCTATTGTCCTGGGGCAAACAGTTCCTGGACTAGGACAGGAGAATAGGACAGGAGTTGATCTATGAGTTCGGGGCAAACAGTTCCTGAAACAGGGTGGGAGTTTAGGTTGGGTAAGCGAGGTAATGGCTGAATAGTTTGCCTGGCTCCAGTTCCCAGGCTATCAGACAAAAGGGATCATATCTCAACATAATAAAGGCAATATATGAAAGACATACAGCCAACATCATACTCAGTGAGCAAAGACTAAAAAGCGTTTCCCTTAAGAACAGGAACAAGACCGGGATGCCCACATTCACTGCTCTTATTTAACATAGTACTGGAAGTCTTAGCCACAACAATCAGACATAAAGAAAAAATAAAGAGGATCCAAACTGTAAAGGAGGAAGTTAAACTGTCATTATTTGCAGATGACATGATATTATACATAGAAAAACCATCAAATGACTCCATCAAAAATTTACTAGACTTAGTAAATGAATTTGGCAAAGTAGCAGGATACAAAATTAACATCACAAAATCAATGGCATTCTTATACACCAATGATGAAGTCACAGAAAGAGAAACTTATAAAACAATCCCATTTACTATTGAGGCAAAAAAAAATTAAGATAACTAGGAACAAACTTAACCAAAGAAGTAAAAGACCTATTTGCAGAAAACTATAGGACATTGATAAAAGAAATAGAGGAAGATATAAAAAAGTGGAAGTACATACCTTGTTCATGGATTGGAAGCATTAACATCATTAAAATGTCCATATTATCCAAAGCAGTCTATAGATTCAATACAATACCCATCAAAATACCAATGACGTATTTCACAGAACTAGAACAAATACTTGAAAAGTTCATATGGAACCACAAAAGACCCCAATTAGCCACAGCAATCTTGAAAATCTAAAACAAAGTAGGTGGGGGAAAAAATGGCGGCGCAGTGAATAGGAGCTACACAGACCATCTCCCAGGACCAAACTGGAATTACAACAAAAATAAAGACCAATTGTCAGGAAGAGGAAACCAAAAGGCAGCTTAGAGGACCACATAACCAAGGACACTGACTCAATCCTGGTAGGCTTATGAGGACGTGAGAGGGGTCTGGGAGCCCACAGTCCGCAGTGGCCTGGGCTGGGACCTGCTTTGGCCTTGGCTGGGACCAGTGGCCTCGGCTGAAAGCTGCGCCCATGGCTGGGTCCTGTGGCCTCAACTGGGACTAGCATCTGCCTCGGCTGGGACCTGAGGCTACCCGGCTGAGTCCTGCAACCTCAGCTGGGTGCTATGCCCTCGGCTGGGTCCTGTGGCCATGGCTGGAACCATCAGCTGCCTTGGCTGGTACCTGCGGCCGCCTCGGCTAAGTCCTGCCACCTCAGTTGGGTGCTACGCCCTCAGCTGAGAGCTGCCACAGCCTCAGCTGCCTTAGCTGGAAGCAGCACCCTTGGGTTAAAGTCCCAGGCGGCTCCACAGCGAAGAGCCCAGACAGAGGCTAAATTTGCAGCAGCCACTCATCTTGGACTCTGTCAGAGGAAAGGCAGACTGGACTGGAACTGTGTGGGTACATTCGAGATTTGGAGGGTGCTCAGAGCTTTTGCTGAGTGCAGCCACGCAGAACTGTGGTCATCTTACTCCTTCCCAGGGCCCTGGGGAGAGGCGGTGGCCCCTCCCTCAGAGATTCAACCCCACCCCATGGCCATGGAAATGCTAATTGAGGCCCATTAAAAACCAGCATCTGCCCCACCCTTGGGAAATCCTCTTATGCTGAGCAACTGAGGGAGTTCTTCAGTCAACTCAGAAACCAAGGTTCTTCAGGTGAGTGCTACTAATAGCCTCCAGGCAAAAAAGCTAGAGGATAACTACCATTCCCTGGGCTAGCAACTCTAACCAGAAAAGTAAGGCTTGACATTGGTGTTTAAAGTGGGTCCTCCCTGCCTCATCCAAACCCAGGAGAGGGTGCCACAAACAGCAGAACACCAACATGCACAGGGAAAATTTGGCAGACTCCAAAGACCACTGTGATAGCCAAACGGTGAAAAACACACACAAAAAAAAAGCCAAATGAAAGACCAAGAGACCTCTACTGAAGATGAGATAAATGAGGTGCAGTTAAGCAAGTTAACAGAACTAGAATTCAGAGCCATGATCTTGAGGAAGGTCAACAGCATGTGTAAGGACATGAGCACCATGAGTATAGACATAAAAATGTTGAAAATCAACCAGTTGAAAATTAAAAATCACCAAGAAGAAATGAAGAATAACATCAGAAATTAAAAAAAAAAAATTGGAAAGTCTAAATAGAGTAGAGGAAGCTGAGGACTAGATCAGTAAATTAGAAGATAGGGTAGAAAAAATCAACCAATTAGAAAACCAAAAAGAAAAAAATAATTTAAAAACAGGAAAACAGCTTAAGAGAACTGTGGGACAACTGGAAAAGTAATAACATTCGCATCATAGGAGTCCCCGAAGAAGAAACAGAGCAAGGGTTAGAGAATGTATTTGAAGAAATAGTGACAGAAAAATTCCCTAATTTGGTGAAGGAAGAAGGTATTCAACTTCAAGGAGCACAGAGAGCCCCAAGTAAGAAGGACCCAAACAAGCCCACACCAATACACATAGAAATCAAAGTGCCAAAAATTCAAGACAAAGAGAATCCTAAAAGCAGCAAGAGAGAAACAACAGGTTACCTACAAAGGAAACCCCATAAGGCACTCAGCTGACTTCTCACAAGAAACACTACAGGCCAGAAGGGAATGGGATGAGGTAATCAAGGTCATGAAAAACAAGGATCTGAATCCCAGACTACTCTACCCAGCAAGTCTATCATTCAAAATAGAAGGTCAAATAAAGAGCTTCTCAGAAAAAAAAAAAAAAAAAAAAAAAAAAGGCTAAGGGAATACATTAGCACCAAACCAACACTGCAAGAAATATTAAAAGTACTGCTGTAATTAGCAGGAGAAATAGGAAGAAAAATATAACCACGCTAAACAAAAATGGCAATAAATAAGTACATATCAATAATCACCTTAAATGTAAATGTATTGAATACAACCATAAAAAGACACAGAGTAGCTGATTGGATAAGAAAGCATGAGTCATCTATATGTTGTTTACAAGAGACCCACCTCACAACAAAGACTCTCATAGGTTGAAAGTGAAGGGATGGAAAAAAATCTTCCAAGCAAAAGGAAAGGAAAAAAAAAAAAAAGCTGGGGTAGCAATACTCATATTTGATAAAATAGATTTTAAAATGAAGGCCATAACTGGAGACAAAAAAGGCCAGTACATAGTATTGAAAGGATCTATCCAACAGGAAGATATAACCTTGATAAACATATATGGACCCAATATAGGAGCACCAAGATATATTTAAAATCTTCTGGAAAATTTCACAGAAGAAATCGATAGCAATACAATCATAGCAGGGGACTTCAACACCCTGCTGACATTACTGGATAGATCCTCTAGACCAAAAAAAAAAAAAAAAATCGCATAAAAAAAAAAGAGAGACTCTAAATGAAGCACTTGAACAAATGGATTTAATAGATATCTACAGAGAATTACACCACAAAACTACAGAATTCACATTCTCAAGTGCACATGGGACATTTTCAAAGATAGACCATATTTTAGGGCACAAACTAAGTCTCTACAAGTTCAAGAAGACTGAAATCATATCAAGCATCTTCTCAGATCACATTGGCATGAAAGTAAAAATCAAGTGCAAGAAGAACATACAAAGACATTTGAACACATGGAAACTAAACAGCATGTTATTAAACAATGAATAGGTCACCAAGGAGATCAAGGAAGAAATTAAAAACTTCCTGGAAACCAATGAAAATGAAGACACAACAACACAAATGTATTGGATGC